>NC_087284.1:5466908-5716908 GCF_015220805.1 Pogoniulus pusillus | reverse complement strand
GGCTGGTTTGAGGCTCACCAGGGGGCACTGAGGCTGGTTTGAGGCTCACCAGGTCTGCTCCTGGGGGCACTGCGGCTGGTTTGAGGCTCCCCAGGGCTGCTCCTGGGGCACTGAGGCTGGTTTGAGGCTCCCCAGGCCTGCTCCTGGGGCACTGAGGCTGGTTTGAGGCTCACCAGGCCTGCTCCTGGGGCACTGAGGCTGGTTTGAGGCTCACCAGGGGGCACTGAGGCTGGTTTGAGGCTCACCAGGTCTGCTCCTGGGGGCACTGAGGCTGGTTTGAGGCCCCCCAGGCCTCCTCCTAGGGGCTGTGAGGCTGGTTTGAGGCTCACCAGGCCTGCTCCTGGGGGCACTGAGGCTGGTTTGAGGCTCCCCAGGCCTGCTCCTGGGGCACTGAGGCTGGTTTGAGGCTCCCCAGGCCTGCTCCTAGGGGCACTGAGGCTGGTTTGAGGCTCCCCAGGCCTGCTCCTGGGGCACTGAGGCTGGTTTGAGGCTCCCCAGGCCTGCTCCTGGGGCACTGAGGCTGGTTTGAGGCTCCCCAGGCCTGCTCCTGGGGCACTGAGGCTGGTTTGAGGCTCACCAGGCCTGCTCCTGGGGCACTGAGGCTGGTTTGAGGCTCCCCAGGCCTGCTCCTGGGGGCACTGAGGCTGGTTTGAGGCTCCCCAGGCCTGCTCCTGGGGCTGTGAGGCTGGTTTGAGGCTCACCAGGCCTGCTCCTACGGCACTGAGGCTGGTTTGAGGCTCCCCAGGCCTGCTCCTATGGCACTGAGGCTGGTTTGAGGCCCCCCAGGCCTGCTCCTGGGGCACTGAGGCTGGTTTGAGGCTCCCCAGGCCTGCTCCTATGGGCTGTGAGGCTGATTTGAGGCCCCCCAGGCCTGCTCCTATGGCACTGAGGCTGGTTTGAGGCTCACCAGGCCTGCTTCTGGGGCACTGAGGCTGGTTTGAGGCTCACCAGGGCCTGCTCCTGGGGCACTGAGGCTGGTTTGAGGCTCACCAGGTCTGCTCCTGGGGGCACTGAGGCTGATTTGAGGCTCCTCAGGCTGCTCCTGGGGCACTGAGGCTGATTTGAGGTTTACCTCAAACCTCACCTTGAGTGCTGTGTTCAGTTCTGGGCCCCCCAGTTTAGGAGGGACATTGAGATGCTTGAGCGTGTCCAGAGAAGGGCAACGAGGCTGGGGAGAGGCCTTGAGCACAGCCCTACGAGGAGAGGCTGAGGGAGCTGGGATTGGTTAGCCTGGAGAAGAGGAGGCTCAGGGCAGACCTCATTGCTGTCTGCAACTACCTGAGGCCAGGAGGAGGTTGCTCTCTTCTCTCAGGTGGCCAGCACCAGAACAAGAGGACACAGCCTTAGGCTGTGCCAGGGGAGATTTAGGCTGGAGGTGAGGAGAAAGTTCTTCCCTGAGAGAGTCATTGGGCACTGGAATGGGCTGCCCGGGGAGGTGGTGGAGTCGCCGTCCCTGGAGCTGTTCAAGGCAGGACTGGACGTGGCACTTGGTGCCATGGTCTGGCCTTGGGCACTGTGGTAAAGGGTTGGACTTGATGATCTGTGAGGTCTCTTCCAACCCTGATGATACTGTGACACTGTGATACTGTGATACCAGGCCTGCTTCTGGGGGCAGTGAGGCCTACTGGGCCTAATGTGACAGGAAGAAGCTTGGCTGGCTGAGGTCTGGCTTGAGGCATAGCTGGGAGAACTAAGCCAGGGTTGGTTCTGATGTATTCTCACTTGCTGCCTGTGACAGGACAAGCAGTAATGGGTGTAAGCTGCAGCACAGGAGGTTCTGCCTCAACACAAGGGGGAACTTCTTTAGTGTGAGGGTCCCAGAGCACTGGCACAGGCTGCCCAGAGAGGTTGTGGAGACTCCTTCTCTGGAGCCTTTCCAGCCCTGTCTGGATGTGTTCCTCTGTGATCTGTGCAAGATTGTGTGGTCCTGCTCCTGCAGGGTGTTTGAACCCAATGAACTCTCTGTCCTGTGATCCTGTGATCCTGCAAAGGAATGGAAGCACTCCTGAGTCGGTAGGTTTTCTTCTTTACCTAATAATTAATTAAGTAACAACAGTTTAAGGCTGATCCTTGTGGCTGCTTTCAAATCTTAGAACCACAATCATCAAAGATTTAAGACTGGGAGGCACCTGAGGAGCAATGGGTGTAAGTTGTAGCACAGGAGGTTCCACCTCAACACGAAGGGGAACTTCTTGACTCTAAGGGTCCCAGAGCACTGGCACAGGATCCCCAGAGAGGTTGTGGAGTCTCCTTCTCTAGAGACTTTCAAGGCCTGTCTGGATGTGTTCCTCTGGTATGGTCCTACTGTGGCAGCAGGGGTTGGACTTCACAGAGAGAGTGATTGGCATTGGAATGGGCTGCCCTGGGGGGTGGTGGAGTCGCCATCCCTGGAGGTGTTCAAGAAAAGGCTGCCATGTCTAGATGATTGAACAGGACTGGGTGCTAGGTTGGACTGGATGATTTTGGAGGTCTCTTCCAACCTGCTTGATTCTATGATTCTATGATTCCAACCTAAGTTATTCTATGATACAATGATTTTAGTCCTTTGGGGTAAATTCTTTCTGTCCTCAGTCTGAAGATGTTTCCATCTCAAACCAAGAAACCAAATTATAATTGCACATGTCAAAGAGAAATCACCAGAAATGAGAATCACCAATTATGAAGTAGATACCTAAGTTCTTATTAAGGTTACAGATCATGATGGAGTTACAATCTGTGTTGAAAACAAGCAGTAATGAGATATTGATTTTAATTTGCTGTATGACAGAGGACTTGGATGATCAAAGCAAACCAATATACTGAAATTGTGAATGTTTTGGACTCAGCAGTGGAGCATTCAAAGCAAGCCTGGTGGCACTTAAATAAGGGTCTGGATTAGATCCCTTGGAAGTCAATAGGAACTTCTCCACAGAATTCAGTGGGATTTGAAACATGTTTTACCTGCAGTGTACTGCCCTCAGAAACATCTTGCAATATTGGAGAACAGGAGGCTCAGGACAGACCTCATTGCTGTCTACAATTGCCTGAAGGGAGGTTGTAGCCAGGTGGGCTTGGTCCCTTCTCTCAGGTAATCAGCTGTAGAACGAGGAGACACTGTCTCAAGCTGTGCCAGGGGAGGTTTAGGCTGGATGTTAGGAGGAAGTTGTTGTCAGAGAGAGTGATTGGCATTGGAATGGGCTGCCCAGGGAGGTGCTGGAGTCTCTGTCTCTGCAGGTGTTCAAGAAAAGCCTGGCTGAGGCACTCAGTGCCATGGTCTGGTTGATTGGCCAGGGCTGGGTGCTAGGTTGGGCTGGATGAGCTTGGATGTCTTTTCCAACTTGCTTGATTCTATAAATCCACAACTCACATAGAAGTGAAGATAATTGGAGAAAAATGTGAACATATTTTCAAATATCAACAAGGAAAACTGAAAGTAGAAATATGGCTGCAGTAAGCACTTTTGGTTCTAATTGCATTCAGAAAGCTCACATCCAAATGAGGAAATTTTCACATCTAACATATTTTTCAATGCATTCTCTTTTGCAGTTTCAACACTTACAAGCTGGTGTTAACAAATGTATTTTCTGATGTATTCATCAAGACCAAAAGGAAAAGCTAAAGATTAAGGAATAGGTTTAACCTCAAGCTCATAATTTCTCTTTTTTTTTGTGATGACTTAATGGCAGCTGATAACATTTTGTTATTTATTTGATGAAATTAACTTCTGTGCAAAATGACTTAACTTTCATTATAAGGCAAGTGGGACTGGGGGCTCAAGCTGGAAATTAAGATAAAGTGCTTCATTTTTATTAGATAACAAAGTCTTCAATAATTAAAGTGATTTTATTACTTCATATTAATTACTGAAGTATGCCATGTCACAACAGAAGTGGTGAATTGGAAAGGCATTTTGCATATTATTGTGAGGCAATAGAAAAGCTCATGGAACATTGATACTGAAACTGGAAAGCATGGATTGAAAACATAGCGGTTAAAGAATCATAGAATCATAGAATCAAGCAGGTTGGAAGAGACCTCCAAGATCATCCAGTCCAACCTAGAACCCAGCCCTAGCCAATCAATCAGATCATGGCACTAAATGCCTCATCCAGGCTTTGCTTCAACACCTCCAGGCACAGTGACTCCACCACCTCCCTGGGCAGCCCATTCCAATGCCAATCACTCTCTCTGTGAAGAACTTCTTGCCCAGGGAGGTGGTGGAGTCACCATCCCTGGAGGTGTTCTGTTTAGCTGTAGTTACAGTGAAGATAAGCTCAGCTGAGAACTGTGGGAGATAAGGCACTGTCCCTGGAGGTGTTCAAGAAAAGACTGGAAGAGACACTTAGTGCCATGGTCTAGTTGACTGGCTAGGGCTGGGTGCTAGGTTGGACTGGATGATCTTGGAGTTCTCTTCCAACTTGCTTGTTTCTATGATTCTATGATTCTTAAGCTGGGGACACTGTAACTGCATGCAGTATTGAAAGTGTAGTCTTAAAAGAGCAGAGCAAAGGGGAAAAAATGCCTCTCTTGACACTCTTGACACATAACATCTGTGTAGTTCCACACAAAGTGGCAGAAGCACTTAAAACACTGGGAAAAAAAGTTCTGGTTTACATATATTTCCAGTGACCCAAAAGCTGGGGTCAGAAAACTTTAGTAACTCCCAAAATAGATGAAAGAGTTGTTGGGCATTTCTGAAGGAAGTGTTTTACTTGGATCTCCTGATACTTAGGAGCCCTGAAAAAAAGCCAGATCTATGTTTCTTGAACTGAGAAGCTGAAAGCAGGGATTTTAATGGACAGCCAAACTTCATCTGATTTATGCTATGAATGCTCACATTTATGCACTTCTCTGAAGAATACTTCCCCTTTCCTGCACCTTTTGTGTTCTTAAGAGCTCTCTTCTCCTCTTCCTGTCCTCCTTGGTACACTTGCTCTTTCCTGTCCCTTTAGTTGCCTTCCTCTTGTGTCACTTAGCATTCATTTTACTAAGAGGCAAGAGAGAGAAAATAGAGTGCATGTGGAGATTAGACAGGCTATGATGTTTAATTTTAGTTAAGAATTAGAAAGGAAAATATGAGAAGCAGCTCTTGAAAGATCAAATTCCATAGGAGCTGGAACATGTAGTTTTTTTCCACAAATTTCATACATAACTTCATAGACTCAGAGAACTGTGAGGGCTGGAAGGGACCTCAAAGATCATCCAGTTGAAACCCAATCTGCCCTGGGTAGGGATACCTCACACTAGAACAGTTTGCCCAGAGCCACATCCAGCCTGGCCTTAAAGACCTCCAGGGATGAGGCTTCCACCACCTCTCTGGGCAACCTGTTCCTGTGTCTCACCACCCTCATGCTGAAGAACTTCTCTCTAGTAAGTAATCTGAACCTACCCACTTCCAGTTCTGCATTGCTCACCCTGCTTCTATCCCTACCTGACACCCTAAAAAGTCCCTCCCCAGCTTTCTTTTAGCCCTCTTCAGATGCTGGAAATCCACAAGAAGGTCTCCTCAGAGCCTTCTCTTCTCCAGACTGAACAGCCCCAACTCTCTCAGCTGAAGGGGAGCTCCAGCCCTACAATTCCATATATACCTGAATGAATTTGGCTTCAAACAGAGAATTTGTATTTGGACTGGCATCTCTTGGGCTTTAATTTAGCCTCTATTTTCTTGTTTACTAAACAGATCCTCTTAAAGTTGTTTTCTGCCAATTACATCACTACCAAATAATGAGATACGGTGGTAGCCAAGAGAGCTTTTTCTGTAATGCAATAAGGAAATGAAACCTACATCTTAGCTCAAAATTACTAGGAAGGAATTAAACAACTACCAATGCTTCATATAAGCTAGAACACAGCAAGCTGCACCCCAGTGGAAGAGAAGAGAAGGCTCAGGGGGGACCTCATTGCTGACTACGACTACCTGAAGGGAGGCTGTAGCCAGGTGGGGTTGGGCTCTTCTCCCAGGCAAGCAGCAACAGAACAAGGGGACACAGTCTCAAGCTGTGCCAGGGGAGGTCTAGGCTGGATGTTAGGAGGAAGTTGTTGGCAGAGAGAGTGATTGGCATTGGAATGGGCTGCCCAGGGAGGTGGTGGAGTCACCATCCCTGGAGGTGTTTAAAAGGAGATTGGATGGGGCACTTAGTGCCATGGTCTGGTTGATTGGCCAGGGCTGGGTGCTAGGTTGGACTGGATGAGCTTGGAGGTCTCTTCCAATCTGATTGATTCTATGATACTGTGAGAGTGATGGAGCCACAGAAGAGAATGCCCAGAGAGGTTGTGCAGTCTCCTTCTCTGGAGCCTTTCCAGCTCTGTCTGGATGTGTTCCTGTGTGACCTGTGCTAGATTCTGTCAGGGATCTGATGGAAAGAATCCAGCAGAGAGCCAAGAGGATGATTTAGGGACTTCAGCATCTCCCTTACAAAGAGAGACTGAGAGCCCTGGGGCTTTTTAGTCTGGAGAAGAGAAGGCTGAGAGGGGATCTGATTAATGTATGCAAATATCTGAGGGGAGGCTGTCATGCGAAGGGGGCAAAGCTCCTTTCAGTGGACAGCAGCAATAAGTCAAGGACCCATGGATACAAATTGAAACAGAGAAGGTTTCATCTCAACATGAGGAGAAACTTCTTTAATCCTGTCTTGTAAGGTGGGAACTGTGTACAGAGAGATTAACTTCTTTGTTCCCAATAGGTTAAGAAAAAAAAAAAGGTGGTGAAATTAAGGACAAGAGAAATTAATTCAACTAATTCATTTTAATTAATGACAGGATGTTTTTTTTCCTATTTTTTCCTCTATTTTTCTTATTAGTTTTATGTACTGTTTTAATATTATTCTATATTTACCATGAGAGTGGTGGAACACTGAAGCAGGTTGCTCAAGGAGGCCTCATCCCTGGAGATCACAGGATGTTAGGGGTTCAAAGGGACCCAAGGAGATCATTGAGTCCAACCTCTCTGTCACAGTAGGAGCATGAATCTAGCACAGATCACAGAGGAATGCATCCAGACAGGCAGTGAAAGGCTCCAGAGAAGGAGACCCCACAACCTCTCTGGGCAGCCTGTGCCAGTGCTCTGTGACCCTTACAGTCAAGAAGTTCCCCCTTGTGTTGAGGTGGAACCTCCTGTGCTGCAACTTACACCCATTGCTCCTTGTCCTATTCCAGGGAGCAGTGAGCAGATCCTGTCCCCCTCTCCTGACCTCCAGCCCTCAGATATTGATAAGCATTGATTAAATCCCCTATCAGTCTTCTCTTCTCCAGACTACACATCCCCAGGTCCCTCAGCCTCTCCTAATAAGGCAGTGCTCCAGTCCCCCCATCATTCTTGTATCTCTCTGCTGGACCCTCTCCAGCAGATCCCTGTCCCTCTTCAACTGGGGAGTCCAAAACTTAACACAGTTTTCAAGATGAGGTCTCAGCAGGGCAGAGTAGAGGGGCAGGAGAACCTCCCTTGATCTGCTGGGCACACTCTTCCTAATCCACCCCAGGATCCCATTGGCCTTCTTGGCCACAAGGGCACATTGCTGTGCCATGGATGTTTTCCACCAGGATCCCTAGGTCCCTCTCCACAGGGCTGCTTTCCAGCAGATCACCTCCCAGCCTGTACTAGTGGAGTTTGTTATTCCTCAGGTACTCAAAGCGAGGCTCAACAGCGTTCTGGGCAACCTGATTTAGTTGAGGATGCCCCTGCTGACTGCAGAGGGGGTTAGAATGAATGTCTTTTGGGGGTCTCTTTCAGCTTTCTGCTCTGATTCTATGAATGTTGAAGCATATTTGACTTTAATCCAACTATTTAATTCACTCCCTATAAGATTATTAGCACAGATTACCTGGCCCTGACTTATATTGCTTATTCATCCAAAGCAAATAAGAAACTAAGCAAATAAACAAACACAGACCAAACCTTATCTTTTGGTGCAATTAAGGAGAAGGAATTAAAGAATATCCACAGTTCCACTGTCTCATAAAGAATAGAAGAAATCTACTATAATGTTACAGCTCCCTCTTTTGGATAGCACATATCTGGTATTCAATCATAAGGAAATTCATCCTGTCCTTAATACCAACAACAAAGAACAGAAGCCTCCCTGATTTCTTTTCCCCAGATGCTGCTAAAGAGTAATAATGCAGCAAATAAATCCAAGCTTTAGGTTGGGTTTTTTTTCTGTTTGCTTTCTGTAAGTTTCTTGCAAATGCAATTGCATTGCACATCTTTTACATTCCTTACAAGCAGAAATGCATTTACCCAGCTAGGACTAGAGCTGGAATATTTTCCCAAGTGCTTTCAGCAGTAATCTATCAAGTCCTTATAAAAAACGGGACATTAAAATTCTCTCCTGGGTGACTCCTTGTTTTAGCAGTGTTGTTAGAGCTAAATGAAGGAGAACAGTAAACAGAAGATTGATGGGAGGCACTTAACCTAGAATCACGGAATCATAGAATGGTTTAGGTTGGAAGAGACCTGAAAGTTCACCCCCCTGACATAGGCAGGGGCACCTCCCACTGGAACAGGTCACTCAAAGCCTTATCCAAGCTGACCTTGAACACCTCCAGGGAAGGAGCAGCCACAACCTCCCTGAGTAACCTGTGCCAGTGTTAATCTAACTTAGTCTCTGACAAAGGACCAAAAAGGGAGAAATTTTGTTCCTATGCTATTACTGCTTTGGTAGGAACTGTGAGTGACAAATTAATGCTCATTTGTGTTGCTCTTTTAAAACCTTCAGCATAACTGTGACCTAGTTGAAAGTCCATAGACATCTATGCATAGGCTTCTGGATATTTCTCAACATAAGCTTGAAGAGTTAAAAGATGTATAATAGTTTTAATCGGGGGGGAGGGGGGGGGGAATCATTACTGCAAAATAAAAGGTATTTTATTAGATGGGAAAGAGGAAATAGTAAATGAGGCTCAGAGAGATGGAGCAGCTCTCCTGTGAGGACAGGCTATGAGAGCTGGGGCTCTGCAGCCTGGAGAAAAGAAGACTTTGAGAAGACCTTGGAGTGTCTTTTGAAGGGGGCTACAGGAGGGCTGTGGAGGGACTATTGACAAAGTCTTGTAATGACAGGATGAGAAGTAATGGAATTAAAGTGGCAGAGGGGAGATTGAAAGTGCATGTTAGGAAGAAGTTGTTTGCAGTGAGGGTGGTGAGACACTGGCACAGGTTGCCCAGGGATATTGTGGCTGCTCCCTCCCTGCAAGTGTTCAAGGCCAGATTGGATGAGGCCTTGATTGACCTTCACTGAGAGAGGCATTGACTACTGGAATGGGCTGCCTGGGGAGGTGGTGGGGTCACTGTCCCTGGAGCTGTTCAAGGCAGGATTGGATGTGGCACTTGGTGCCATGGTCTAGCCTTGAGCTCTGTGGTAATGGGTTGGACTTGATGATCTATGAGGTCTCTTCCAACCTTGGTGTTACTGTGATACTGTGGTACCTGTTCTAGTGGGAGCTGCCCCTGCCTATGGCTGAGGGTTGGAACTGGATGAGCTTTGAGGTCCTTTCCAACCTAAACCATTCTGTGATTCTATGATTCTAAGAAGAGAATAAATGAGGAAAGAGTAAAACTACTAAAGGCATCAATCATCACCAAATACTGAGTCCTGACACAGCCTAAACTCTTGTGGTTTAAGGTGTTTTTTTTTCCTGGTATAAGCTTATCCATGCAAGTTTGATGTAACCCTAGCAATCAAAAAAAGCTGGCTTTATAGATATATTTCTATTTAATTCTGAGTTTGGATTTTACTTTCCCCAGTACTGGAGCCATGCCACTGCTCCCCTACATTAATATCTGGGCATAATTCCACATCTCACAACAGGTTCTCTACGTCTCTGTGTATGCTGCTGTGCGACAACTAGATATTAAGGTTTTGGCACCAAACAAGGAGTCATAAAAAATTCAGTACCACTACTCAATGACTTCAGCTGTGTCAGCTAAAAAAGGCTTCATTTCACTCCAAAACCCCTTCCTATTGCTTGATTATAATCTTTATAGGAAACATTGATACGCAGGCACAGCTAAATGAATTGTTCTGCAGCCTTCTTGTACTTTCTATTGCTCCAAAGATTCAGTCCTTGGTACTCATAAAGATGCTGGGATATACAATGAAATAATCAATTGTGTAAAGGTATTGGGCTATGCAATGAAATAATTAATTGTGGAAAGATATTGGGATATGGAACAAAATAATTAGTTGTGGAAAGATATTGGGCTGGGTAATGAAATAATTAGTTGTGTAAAGGTATTTGGCTAGGCTATGAAATAATTAGTTGTGTAAAGGTATTTGACTAGGCTATGAAATAATTAGTTGTGTAAAGATATTGGGCTAGGCAATGAAATAGTTGTGTAAAGGTATTTGGCTAGGCTATGAAATAATTAGTTGTGTAAAGGTATTTGACTAGGCTATGAAATAATTAGTTGTGTAAAGGTATTTGACTAGGCTATGAAATAATTAGTTGTGTAAAGATATTGGGCTGGGTAATGAAATAATTAGTTGTGTAAAGGTATTGGGCTAGGCAATGCAATAATCAGTTGTGGAAAGATATTGGGATATGGAACAAAATAATTAGTTGTGTAAAGATACTGACATATACAATGAAATAATTAGGTGTGTAAAGCTATTTGTATATAGAATGAAATAATTAGTTGTGTAAAGATACTGGCATATAGAATGAAACAATTAGTTGTGTAAAGATATTGGGCTAGGCAATGAGATAATTAGTTGTGTAAAGATATTGATATGCAATGGAATAATTAGTTGTGGAAAGATGTTGGGATATAGAACAAAATAATTACTTGTGGAAAGATATTGAGATATGCAATGAAATAATTACTTGTGTAAAGGTATTGGGTTATGCAGTGAAATAATTAATTGTGCAAAGGTATTGGGCTATGCAGTGAAATAATTAGTTGTGGAAAGATATTGGGCTATTCAATGAAATAATTAGTTGTGCAAAGGTATTGGGCTAGGCAATAAAATAATTAGTTGCATAAAGATATTGGGCTATGCAATGAAATAATGAGTTGAGTAAAGCTATTGAGCTATGCAATGAAATAATTAGTTGTGGAAAGGTATTGGGCTATACAATGAAATAGTTGTGCAAATATATTGAGATATGCAATGAAATAATTAGTTGTGAAAAGGTATTGGGCTAGGCAATGAAATAATTAGTTGTGCAAAGATATTGAGATATGCAATGAAATAATTAGTTGTGTAAAGATATTGGGATACACAATGAAATAGGTTGTGCAAAAGTATTAGGCTATGCAATGTAATAATTAATTATGGAAAGATACTAGGCTATAGAACAAAATAATTAGTTGTGTAAAGACATTGGGATACACAATGAAACAATTAAGTAAAGCTATTGAGCTATCCAATGAAATAATTAGTTGTGTAAAGATATAGGGCTAGGCAATTAAATAATTAGTTGTGTAAAGATATTGAGATATGCATTGAAATAATTAGTTGTGTAAAGATATTGAGATATGCATTGAAATAATTAGTTGTGTAAAGATATTGAGATATGCAATGAAATAATTAGCTGTGCAAAGGTATTGGGACATGCAATGAAATAATTAATTGTGGAAAGATGTTGGGATATACAATGGAATAATTAGTTGTGTAAAGATATTGGGACATGCAATAGAATAATTATATGTGTAAATGTATTGGGCCAGGCAATGAAATAATTACTTGTGGAAAGATATTAGCATATAGAAGGAAATAATTAGTTGTGTAAAGGTATTGGGTTAGGCAATGAAATAATTAGTTGTGTAAAGGTATTGGGCTATGCAATGAAATAATTAATTGTGGAAAGATATTAGGATACAGAACAAAATAATTAATTGTGTAAAGACATTGGGATGCACAATGAAATAATTAGCTGAGTAAAGGTATTGGGCTATGCAATGAAATAATTAGTTGTGTAAAGGTATTGGGATATGCAATATATGCCAATATGCCTCTTTTCCAGACTGCACATCCCCATATCCCTCAGCCTCTCCTCATAGTGCTTCTGTTCCAGGCTCTTCACCAGCTTCATCACCCCTTCCAGCCCTGACAATATCCACACATCTTAAATAGCTCCAGGGATAGTGACTCCTCCATCTCCCTAGGCAGCTTGTCCCAATGCCTGATAAAACTTTCTGTGAAGAAAACTGTCCTAAGACCTGACTTGAACCTCCCCTGGCACAACTTGAGGCCACCTCCTCTTGTCCTGTCACTTGTTGTGTGGGAGAGGAGATGGACTATGATCACTCTCCTTTGGCAGAGGTGTAGAGAGCAATGATGTTTCCCCTTCACTGATGCTGTTCACCCTCTGGCCATACAACTAAAGAGTGCAATCAGATTTTTGCTGTAATAATGAGTGCATAAACCACAAAGATAAAAAGTAGGAGGAAATACATTTGTGGGAAGCATAAATTTGTTTCATATAAAATATCTATTCCTACATAAACCAAGAAAGAATATAAATAGTATACATATAAAAAAGATTTGATTGCCACTCAAATTCTTATGTGCAGATTAACTATGCACTTTCCCCCCCCTCCCCCTTTTACATAACTGAGTTAATTTAGATATTTTGTGACTTCTCATAGCAGCATGGAGCTACTTCTCCTAACAGAATGGAGCTTTGATCTCTCCTATATCCTTTAGCCACATCTTTTAGGAGTGCATGAAGAAGGGGAGACAGTCAGTGGGCTTTTGACTGGGTCAAAGAAAGTTTTAAAGCTGGACTTTTAGGCATTGGGAAAAAATTGTCGAAGGAGGTGATGGAGTCACTGTTCCAGGATGTGTTGAGGAAACTTATGGACATGGCTTGGGAGGAGAGGCCTGGAACACAGCCTTATGAGGAGAGGCTGAGGGAGCTGGAGGTGTGCAGTCTGGAGAAGAGGAGGCTCAGGGGTGATCTCTTTGCTGTCTACAACTACCTGAAGGGAGGCTGTAGCCAGGTGGGGTTGGTCTCCTCTGCCAGGCACCCAGCAACAGAACAAGGGGACACAGTCTCAAGTTATGCTAGGGGAGGTCTAGGCTGGATGTTAGGAGGAAGTTCCTGCCAGAGAAAGTGATTGGCATTGGAAGGGGCTGCCCAGAGAGGTAGGGGAGTCACTGTCCTGGGAGGTGTTGAAACCAAGCCTGGCTGAGGCACTTAGTGCCATGGTCTGGTTGATTGGCCAGGGCTGGGTGTTGTGTTGGACTGGCTGATTTTGGAGATCTCTTCCAACCTGCCTTGATTCTGTGATTCTGTGACTTAGATAAGTTGTTAGATACATTTTGGGGGCTTATGCTGCATTTTTTTGTGCATGAGATGGAAATGGCTACATCTGTGTTTCATCTATACTGTCAGTCCATCAAACTGGATTCTGTGATTCTATGACATGGTTTAACAGATGTGGTCTATGGTGGCTTTAGGTTGAAAGTTGGACTCAATGATCACAGAATCACAGAGCGTTAGAGGTTGGAAGGGACCTCCAGAGGTCATCCAGTCCAACCCCCCTGCCAAGGCAGCATCATCCAGGGTAGTTCACACAGGAATGAATCCATGTGGCTTTGGAAAGACTCCAGAGAAGACTCCGCAACCTCTCTGGGTAGCCTACTTCAGGGCTCCATCACCCTTACTGTACAGAAGTTTCTGCTGATGTTGAGGTGAAACCTTCTCTGTTCCAGTTTGCATCCATTGCTCCTTTTCTTATTGCTGTGCACCACTGAAATGAGATTGACCCCATGCACTTGACCCCCACCCCTCAGATATTTGAACACATTGCTCAGATCCCCTCTCAGCCTTCTCTTCTCTAGACTAAACAGCCCCAGATCTCTCAGGCTCTCTCCACAGAGGAGATGCTCAAGTCTCCCAGTCATTCTAGTGGCTCTCTGCTTAAATGTCTCTTCCAAGTGCACCAATTCTATGGTTCAAATGCACTGTCTTTTGGGGTAAAGCTAGGAACAAAGAATAAAATAGAACAGACAACATAAGCAAATGCATTGTTCCTTCAATTTTTTTTTCCAGGCATGTTTTTCCTCCTTCACTCTGAAAGTGCAGCTGTGTACATGGTTATGTCCTTTCCTTCTTACTGGTAATGAAAAAAAAGACAGGAAAATATAGGAGGTAATTCTGGGATCCTCTCTAAAGAGTACTCTGTGGGTTTTGGATTAATCCAAATAAACTGCATGAAAATTTGCAGGCTCTGGGAATTGCAGACTGAGATAGAAACTATTAAATTCTCAAGTCTGGCTGGGATTTTACTGCAGGAAGCATATCACATATCATTAGAAAGCTAACTGCTATCCTAAGAGAAATAAACTAATTATTCCTGTCTCTGGCTGCTAGAAACAAAGGAATCAAATAGTAAAACAGTTGGCATCAGCATTAGCAACTGCAGCCTCAGCACAGCATGATTAAATGATTAAATGCACATGAAGATGACATATTTGCCCATCTTTAGACTTGGTTTCAGGTGGATCTGAGGACAACTATCTGAAGGGAGGCTGTAGCCAGGTGGGGTTTGGTCTCTTCTGCCAGGCACCCAGCAACAGAACAAGGGGACACAGTCTCAAGTTGTGGCAGGGGAGGTCTAGGCTGGATGTTGTTAGGAAGTTGTTGTCAGAGAGAGTGATTGGCATTGGAATGGGCTGCCCAGGGAGGTGGTGGAGTCCTAATACCTGGAGGTGTGGAAAACAAGCCTGGATGAGGCACTTAATGCCATGGTCTGGTTGACTGGATAGGGCTGGGTGCTAGGTTGGACTGAATGAGCTTGGAGGTCTCTTCCAACCTGCTTGATTCTGTGATTCTATAATTCTGAAGCTGCCTGTCGTGATAGCAACAATAAATCACACATAAAGTCCACTAATGGTAGAAATCTGAGGCAGAGAAATTCAGGAGATGCTAGAAGAAATCTTGAAACCTAAAGGAACAAACAAAAAGAAATGATTAATTTTTAGAGGATTTCCTTTCCCAGAGGGCTTTGAAACTTAATCAAAAATCAGTGTGAAACTGAGAATGTTAACCAAGCTCTCAACCACTGATTAGACTTCTTAGTGGACTTCTCTGCAGCACCTGCTGAGCACCAGAATGAGTTTGACTATGTCTAGGCTGCTAGCTCATGAGAAAGAGCATAAACCCTTAGGGAGCAAATAGCAGAAGGAGGCACCACCAGAAGAGTACAGACAACCAACCTCCTGTGCCAGGCATCTGCATGATATCCTTTCTGTCATCTCATCGGAGGCTGGGAAAACAGATGAATTTTATCAAACTGCTGGAGTTAAAACCAGAAAACTTCTAAAGAAGTTCCATGAAAAAAACTTTAGTGTTAGGCTTGTGGCTACCCAGTGGTCTGTGGTCCATTTGTCACAGCTTCTGGGAGCAAAGAGAAAGGGTTCTAAGTTCTTAAGGATTAAATGACAGATTGTTTAACTGATCAGTTGGTCTGTCTGTCTGTCTGTCTATCTATCTACCTACCTACTTATTTATCTGTCTACCTATCTATCTGTCTATCTTTCTATCTAACTGCCAGCTATCTACCTACCTATCCATCTATGTCTTTCTATCCATCTATGTCTGTCTGTCTGCCTCTCTATCCATCTACCTACCTACTTAGCTATCTATCTATCTGTCTGTCTGTCTACCTACCTACTTATCTACCTACCTACCTACCTACCTACCTACCTACCTACCTACCTACCTACCTACCTATCTGTCTATCTATGTATCTATCTGGCTATCTATCCATCTGCCTACCTACTTAGCTAGCTATCTGTCTGTCTGTCTACCTACCTACCTATCTATCTATCTGTCTGTCTGTCTATCTATCTATCTATCTATCTATCTATCTATCTATCTATCTATCTATCTATCTCTCCATTTATCTATCTATCTATCTATCTATCTATCTATCTATCTATCTATCTATCTGTCTGTCTATCTATCTATCTATCTATCTATCTATCTATCTATCTATCTATCTATCTATCTATCTATCTACCTACCTACCTACCTGTCTATCAGTGTACCAACCTACCTACTTATTTATCTACCTGTCTGTCTGTCTGTCTGTCTATCTAAGCAGGGACTCATTAGATGATCTAATACCAGCACAGTCATTGTGAATAGCAGCAACTTCCTGCATACAATCAGGAATCCTAAAAATCTCCACGATGGAACTGCTGAAATATTCATTCTTTTCTTTGACCTTTCACTTCAACTTGATGATTTCAAGGTATTAAAAGTGATGGCAGCTTTAATTTGGTTTTATCAGGGACAAGTCACAGGAACAAAAATTCTGAGGCCCAAATTAGTGAAACTGTTAATCACAGAATCACAGAATGTTAGGAGCTGGAAATGACCTTCAAAGCTCATGCAGTCCAACTCCTCTGCCAGAGCAGGAGCACCTAGAGCAGATCACACAGGAACACATCCAGGCAGGTTTTGAGTATCTCCAGACTCCACAACCCACCAGGGTAACCTGTTCCAGGGCTCTGTCACACTCACAGGGAAAAAAATTCCTCCACATGTTTCCATGGAACTTCCTATGCCTCAACTCCCACCCAATGCCCCTTAATTGTTGTAAAGAGCACAGTTGTTGGACACATGACATACTGGGGGAAAATCAGTATAATTTATGGAAAGAGGAGTCCTGCCTCAGACCTTTTTGAGTTCTCTGAAAGCCTTATCAAGCATATGGATAACTATGACCTCTTTGATAACATCAAGTTGTGCTTCCAGCAGGTTTTTGACAGGGTCACTCAGTAAAGACTCTTAAGCAGCCATTAGCTCAAAGTGATGATCCCTGTACGTAGCAGTAATTGATTAAGTGATAGGAACCAGCAGGAAGAAGGAAATAATGCCTGTTGTACTGTTCCACAGGGACCTGTTCTAGGGCCAGAACTGTTCAACCTGCTCTACAAGAAATTGAAAACAGGTTTGAATATCAAGGTGGAAATGAAGCCAACAGGGTTTTGTGAAATCTTGCTGAAGGATCTTATGGCTCTGATTATAGCAATATTCCTCACTCAGCAAGGGAAGTGGCTTCTGCAATGGAACTGTCTGTACCATTGGCCATAACAACCCCATGCAGTGCTACAGGCTGGGGACAGAGTGGCTGGAGAGCAGCCAAGCAGAGAGGAACCTTGAGGTGCTGGTCAAAAGGCAGCTGAACATGAGCCAGCAGTGTTCTCAGGTGGCCAAGAAGGTCAATGGCATCCTGGCCTGGATCAGGAACAGTGTGGCCAGAAGGAACAGTGAAGTCCTTTTGCCCCTGTACACAGCACTGCTCAGGCCACACCTTGAGTCCTGTGTCCAGTTCTGGGCCCATCAATTTAAGAAAGATGTTGAGGTGATTGAAAACGTCCAGAGAAGGGCAGCAAGGCTGGGGAGGAGGCTGGAACATAGCACTGTGAGGAGAGGCTGAGGGAGCTGGGGGTGTGCAGCCTGCAGAAGAGGAGGCTCAGGTCTTGCTCTTACCTGGAGGGAGGCTGTAGCCAGGTGGGCTTGGGCTCTTCTCCCAGGCAACCAGGGACAGAACAAGAGGACACAGTCTCATGTTGTGACAGGGCAGGTTTAGGCTGGACATTAGGAAGAAGTTTTTTCCAGCAAGAGTGATTGGCATTGGAATGAGCTGCCCAGGGAGGTGGTGGAGTCACCATCTCTGGTGGTGTTTAAGAGGAGACTGGATGAGGCACTTGGTGCCATAGTTTAGTTAATTAGAAGGGTTAGGTGATAGGTTGGCCTCGATCCTAGAGGCCTTTTCCAATTTGGTTGATCCTGTGATTCTGTGTTTTCACTGTTTTTGCAGTTGCTACTATCAGTTTAGTCTATACCAACTGACACTCTCCCCTTTGCAGGGAGGCAAGGGAGAGAAGAGAGTTTAGTGATATGGATTTGAAGGGAGCTTACAGGAAGGCTGGGGAAGGACAATTTACAAGGTCTTGTAATGACAGGATGAGGAGGAATGGGTTTAAAGTGGCAGAGAGGAGGTTGAAAGTGGATGTTAGGAAGAAATTCTTTGCAGTCAGGGTGGTGAGACACTGGCACAGGCTGCCCAGAGAGGTTGTGGCTGCTCCCTCCCTGGAGGTGTTCAAGGCCAGGTTGGATGAAGCCTTGAGCGACCTGTTCTAATGGGAGGTGTCTCTGCCTGTGGCAGGGGGTTGGGACTGGATGATCTTTGAGGTCCCTTCCAACCTAAACCATTCTATGATTCTATACATTCATCAGTGGCAAAGAGAGTGTAGCCAGAATGACTATTTACTGGTTCTTCCAATGACAGATGTCTAAGGAACTTGGCAGTTACCATTGCAAGGAATTGGTCCCCCTCACAAAACTGTTGAACTGTGAAAGCTATGGTTCCTAAAAGTTTACATGAGCTCACAGCACAGAAAAATGAAGCAAGTCATGACAGAGACAATCTATTGGAAACTACTAAATACTTAACATTTGCAGACTGAGAAAATACCCAGGAGAAAAATCATTATCTTAGAATCATAGAATCAAGCAGGTTGGAAGAGACCTCCAAGATCATCCAGCCCAACCTAGCACCCAGACCTAGCCAGTTATTATATGCTTCTTCATTATATCCAGTCATTATATGCTTCTTCATCATTATACATGACCATGGTTGCCTGTTGAAGACACACTTATGCTGACCTATCAGGATCCTAACAGAGCAAGCAGCAGTTTATCCCAATCAGTTTGGATTTGTGCATATTTTGCATTTGCCTTTCATTATTGAGATAGAAATGAAGAGCTTTCTCGGTTGGTTGGTTGGTTCAGGAGTGCCTTTTGTCTTTAAGGGAGAGATTCAGACCTGAATAATAATCATAGACTCATAGAATCAAGCAGGTTGGAAGAGACCTCCAAGCTCATCCAGTCCAACCAAGCACCCAGCCCTGTCCAATCAACCAGACCATGGCACTAAGTGCTTCATCCAGGCTTTGCTTGAACACCTCCAGGGAGGGTGACTCCACCACCTCCCTGGGCAGCCCATTCCAAAGCTAATCACTCTCTCTAGCAACAACTTCCTCCTAACATCCAGCCTAGACCTCCCCTGGAACAACTTCAGACTGTCCTCTCATTCTGTTGCTGCTTGCCTGGGAGAAAAAAGGGAAATGAATGGTACATTATGCTTCTGGGATCAATATTATCCTTGGAAATGGCAGGATCATCACTTGTAGGTATTTTAAGGTGGTTATTATGGAAATAAAGGCTGAAGGCTCAGCTGCATCAGATTCCTTTCAAATGAACTGAGATAACAGATTGCAAAAAAAGTTATCTTCAGTCTGCATTAATTCTCTGCACAAATTCCTATGCTTGCAAGGGGCCTGCTCAGCTCTGTGGGTGAGACTCTTCTTGATTTTCAGATCCTGTTGGAGACAGCAAAAGGGCACAAAGTGGACTGAGCTCTGCTAAACGACAGCATTCATCAGCTGCTCAGTTCCTTTAGGAAGAGAGTAGCAACAGCAGGCTGCAATTACCAGTCTGAATTCGCTAACTACCTTTAATTGGTCAGTAACCAACTTTTCCAGTCCAGAGAAATGAATGAGTATTTCCTTGCAGGAAGTCATTAAGTCTGATGTTCACAGTCTTTCTCCATAGGAAGTAAATTTCTAAAGACTCAGATGTCCATGGAATCATAGAATCATAGAATCAAGCAGGTTGGAAGAGACCTCCAAGATCATCCAGTCCAACCTAGCACCCAGCCCTACACAATCAACCAGACCATGGCACTAAGTGCCTCAGCCAGGCTTTGCTTCAACACCTCCAGGGATGGTGACTCCACCACCTCCCCGGGCAGCCCATTCCAATGCCAATCACTCTCTCTGCCAACAACTTCCTCCTGACATCCAGCCTAGGCCTGCCCTGGCACAGCTTGAGGCTGTGTCCCCTTGTCCTGTTGCTGGTTGAACAAGGGGACACAGTCTCAAGCTGTGCCAGAGGAGGTCTAGGCTGGATGTCAGGAGGAAGTTGTTGGCAGAGAGAGTGATTGGCATTGGAATGGGCTGCCCGGGGAGGTGGTGGAGTTGCCGTCCCTGGAGGTGTTGAAGCAAAGCCTGGCTGAGGCACTTAGTGCCATGGTCTGGTTGATTGTGTAGGGCTGGGTGCTAGGTTGGACTGGATGATCTTGGAGGTCTCTTCCAACCTGGTTCTGATTCTATGGATCTGGTCTAGGTGATCCTGCTCTGGCAGAGGGATTGGACTGGATGAGCCTTTGAGGTCCCTTCCAGTCCTTGACATTCTGTGATTCTGTGATTCTGTGACAGAACCTGAGACAATCTAAAGGAGAAGAGCTTGGCTTTGATGACAGCACTTCTTTGTCTCCCTGCTTCTGAAGGCTGTGCTTTAAGAATCATGAAGGTGCTCAAAGGACTATATCAGCAAATAATGTGTGGTATAAAAATGCAGCTCCATTACATGATTAAAAGTGAAATATGTTTCAGTGAAGGAAAAAAAATCAAATCCAAAACTAAAAGGTTGGACTCAACGACCTTAGAGGTCTTTTCCAACCTGGTTAATTCCGTGATAGGTATTTTAGAAACCTCTTTCTAGCTCCAGTGAATAGCACTGTAACAAGTGAGAAACCCTGCTTTGAGCTGGAAACGCTGCAAGCTTCACTCATGAGCTGACAGAATAGTTGAGGGAGAAAGGGTCCAGAAGCAGTTTCATCTGTACCTCAGAAGAGGCTGGCTCCAGAGAAGGGCAGATGGCATTTTCACTGCCCAGGGACAGTTGCTGGAAATGACAGCTGTGTCTCTGCACGAGTTTTTGCCTGTGTGGATCGTCCAAACACGAACCAACACAGTCTTGCCAGATCCACCTCCCTGGTGGACTGGTGTTACTCACTCTTTAAGTGCTCTACTGAGGGTGACTCAACCCACTCTGAGCTGAAATTGGCTCAGTGTCTCCACTGTACGTGCCCAAAGCCGGCAAATCTCTAAGCTAAATGCTACCTCTCTCGTCACAGCAAGTTAAATGTTCCTTATGTTGCACCTACAGACCATAGATTGCCTTGCCTGGAGGGATTAATCCAACAGACATTCCAATGCAAATTGCTATTGGTTCACATTCACTAAATCTTCATTTATATTTGTTTGGCTCCTCTTGTAACTAAGGGAATCTGCACCTTTGTCCCAGACATAAAGAATTGCCTTCAGCTGTTACAGAATCATAGAATCAACCAGGTTGGAAGAGACCTCCAAGATCATCCAGTCCAACCTAGCACCCAGCCCTGTCTAATCAACTAGACCATGGCACTAAGTGCCTCATCCAGTCTTTTCTTGAACACCTCCAGGGACAGTGCCTTATCTCCCACAGTTCTCAGCTGAGCTTATCTTCACTGTAACTACAGCTAAACAGATAAGCAACCCAATGGCCAAAAAGCACTTCCAAAAGCTCTGTTCTGAAAGATTTGCATTTGGAGCTGCTGAATGGGGAAAAGGTGTTTTAGGTGTGGCTCACATTTCTCTGTCTGAATGGGATTTGGGTGCTTGCTATCAAGGAATGGTACTCATCCATCAAAAGTTTGCCCCTTAAATTTTGGGGATCACTCAAAAGCTATTTCAGCTCTCACAGGAATAAGATTCACACACAGAGAATTATTGAGGCTGGAGTAGACTTCTGAGATCACCCAGTCCAGCCTATGATTTAACACCACCATATCGACCAGGCCATGGCACTGTGCCACATCCAAGCTTTCTTTAAAAACCTCCAAGGATAGTGCCTCCACCACCTCCCTGGGCAATCCATTGCAGTCTCTGATTCCCATTTCCATGAGGAAGTGCTTTCTAACATCCAAACTAAACCTCCCCTGGTGCAGCTTCAGGCTATGCCCTCTCATCTTGGCACAGGCTGCCTGAGAGTAGGGTCTGACCCCCATCCTACTATAACTTCCCTTCAGGTAGCTGTAGAGTGTGAAAACAACAACTTTGATCCTCCCAGGTTCAACACAGGAGGTCAGTGTGCTGGAATGGACTCCCAGGTTCAACACAGGAGGTCAGTGTACTGGAATGGACTCCCAGGTTCAACACAGGAGGTCAGTGCACTTGGAATGGACTCCCAGGTTCAGCAGAGGAGGTCAGTGCACTTGGTGACACGGCGTAGCTGGTGTCATGGTGTTAGGTTTTAAGCTGGACTCGATGATCTCAAAGATGTTTTTCCATCCTGAATGATTCTGTGATTCACACTGGCTGTATTCTTGTTCTAGAATCACAAAATCAACCAGGTTGGAAGAGACCTCCAAGCTCAGCCAGTCCAACCTAGCACCCAGCCCTGTCCAATCAACCAGACCATGGCACTAAGTGCCTCATCCAGGCTTTGTTTGAACACCTCCAGGGATGGTGACTCCACCACCTCCCTGGGCAGCCCATTCCAATGCCAATCACTCTCTCTGCCAACAACTTCCTAACAACATCCAGCCTAGACCTCCCTTGACACAGCTTGAGACTGTGTCCCCTTGTTCTGTTGCTGCTTGCCTGGGAGAAGAGACCAACCCCACCTGGCTACAACCTCCCTTCAGGTAGTTGTAGCCAGCAATGAGGTCTGCCCTGAGCCTCCTCTTCTGCAGCCTGCACACCCCCAGCTCCCTCAGCCTCTCCTCACAAGGCTGTGCTCCAGGGCCCTCCCCAGCTTCACAGCTTCATCATCTTTCTCTGGACATGTTCCAGCACCTCAACATCTGTCTTGAATGGAGGGGCCCAGAACTGGACACAGCACTCCACTTGTGGCCTGAGCAGTGTTGAGTACAGGGACAGAATAACCTCCCTTATCCTATTGGCCACATTGCTCCTGAGCCAGGGAAAAAAAAACAACAAAAGAAAAGGAAGAAGAAAAAAGTAATTAACAGCTGGGTTTGATTGAAAATTTGCTCTGATTTTATAGTAAGAAGGCCAGCCCCATCTTCATGTAGTAAGAAGGGAGAGAGGAAAGGGAAAAAAAACACATTAGGAAGCTGAAAAGAAGAGCTTAGTTTTTGAAAGTCAACCATCAATGGCACAGCCACAGTCTATAGTTATGTTTGCAGAACAGCTGCACTCAGAGCACATTTGAGCTCTGCAGTCAGAGGGAAGCATGTGTGTGCATACCTGGCCTGTCTTTAATTAGTTATGGGAATAATAAAAGTGAACCTGCAGTGACACAGAGCTAGGTTCTACTAAAGCCTGGCTATTCTCAGCAGCAGCCTGAGCTTTATAGCACAGCCTTTTGTTGCCACAGCTCGGCTGCTCTTAGTTATTCAGGCTTAGGTAGATTAAAGCTGCGCTCAGATATTTTGTTTTCAAAAGGAACACAGGCAAAGTCAGTGACAGCACTTCCACAAGTGCAGGCTAGACAGGATTTCTGCTTGTCATGGGCTGTTAAAATATGCATTTCAGTTTCAGAGGTTGTTTGGATCATCCTGCACGTCGGTTGCATCTTGCCTATTTAAAGGTTGGTGAATGCATTATCACAGTATCACAGTATCAGAGTATCACCAAGGTTGGAAGAGACCTCACAGATCATCAAGTCCAACCCTTTACCACAGAGCTCAAGGCCAGACCATGGCACCAAGTGCCACGTCCAGTCCTGCCTTGAACAGCTCCAGGGACGGCGACTCCACCACCTCCCCGGGCAGCCCATTCCAGTGTCCAATGACTCTCTCAGGGAAGAACTTTCTCCTCACCTCCAGCCTAAATTTCCCCTGGCACAGCTTGAGGCTGTGTCCTCTTGTTCTGGTGCTGGCCACCTGAGAGAAGAGAGCAACCTCCTCCTGGCCACAACCTCCCCTCAGGTAGTTGTAGACAGCAATAAGGTCTCCCCTGAGCCTCCTCTTCTCCAGGCTAACCAATCCCAGCTCCCTCAGCCTCTCCTCGTAGGGCTGTGCTCAAGGCCTCTCCCCAGCCTCGTCGCCCTTCTCTGGACACGCTCAAGCATCTCAATGTCCCTCCCAAAATGGGGGGCCCAGAACTGAACACAGCACTCAAGGTGTGGTCTAACCAGTGCAGAGTACAGGGGCAGAATGACCTCCCTGCTCCTGCTGACCACACCATTCCTGATGCAAGCCATTATGAAGCGCCGCTGCTGCTGCTGTGCTGTGGCTCCTCTATTTTTAGCTATACCTGAGTTATGTGTTGGATTTCTTCTTCTTCTATTATTATTATTATTATTATTTCAGAAGGGAGTTTTACTTCATTGTTAACAAATCAAACAGAGTAATGCAGGCTGCATTATCTAGCTGCAGAAGGTTAGCCTTGCTTCGTGCCATGCTTGCAAGTGACTGTGCTGCACTAATTAAAAACATTGCCATGGCAATTGCTATAGAAACATTTAAATTGGCATAATTGCTGACAAATCCCTGCTATTGATCCCAGCAGGCCTTGTTTTGCTCGACACCTGAAGAATCTAAATAGAATATTTTACATTCAAAAGGACTTTCAAAGATATAGGTGGGTTGTTGTTTTTTTTCCCCCCAGTTGCTAATGTGCTCAGAAGAATAATGTCTTTCAGACAGAAATAATTCATTTACCTGGAACTGCTGTTGGATTCTGATAGCAGAGTCGTCACTGTAAAGAGAGACTGCAGTGGTACTTTGCTACCACCACAGATGCTTCAAACTGGAAAGAAAAAACAAACTCAAACGTTTAGAAGGGCAACAAAGCTGGTGAAGAGTCTAGAGAAGAAGTCTTGCAAGGAGCAGTGGAGAGAACTGAGATTGTTTAGTGTGGGGAAGTGGAGGCTGAGGGGATGGTGTGAGAAGCAGGAGTAGGGAGGTGGTCACTCTCCTGAGCTCAGCACTGGTGAGACCATACCTCAAATACTGTGTCCAGTTTGGTCACCACAGTACAGGAGGGACATTGAGGTGTTGGAACAGGTGCAGAGAGGGGCAGTGAGGCTGGGGAGAGGGCTGGCAAAAATGACCTGTGAGGAGCAGCTGAGGGAGCTGGGGGTGTTTAGTCCAGAGAGGAGGGGGCTGAGAGGGGACCTTATTGCCCTCTACAGCTACCTAAAAGGAGGCTGTGGTGAGGCTGGAGCTGGTCTCTTCTCCCCAGTGACTAATGATAGGACAAGAGCAAATGGCCTCAAGTTGCATCAAGGGAGGTTTAGCTTGGCTGTTGGGAGGAAGCTCTTTCCTGAGCAGGTGGTCAGGCACTGGCACAGGCTGCCCAGGGAGGTGGTGGAGTCACTATCCCTGGAGGTGTTTGAAAGGAGAGTGGCTGTGGTGCTTGAGGCTATGGTGCAGTGATGAAGGCTGCTGGGATGAAGGTTGGATTGGCTGATCCTGGCGGTCCTCTCCAAGCATAGCAATTCCCAGTGATGAGATGTTGTGCTGAGGGGTTTGGTTTGGTCAAGGACTTGTCAGTGTGAAAGTAATGATTGGACTTGCTGAGCTTGAAGGGCTTTTCCAATCTAAGACATTCTGTGAGTCTGTGATTTTGTGACTTTATTGCTCTCTACAGCTCCCTGAAAGGAGGTTGAAGTAAGTTGGGGATTGGTTTCTTTTCCCTAATATCAGGTGAGAGAATGAGAGGAAATAGTCTGTGGTTGTGCCAGCAGAGGTTAGGGTTGGATATTAGGAAAAATTTCTTTGCTGAAGAGTGGTCAAGGATTGGAACAGGCTGCCCAGGGAGGTGGTGGAGTTGCTCTCCCTGGGGGTGTTAAAGAAATATATGGAGATGACACTCTGGGACATGATTTACTGGTCATGGTGGTCTTAAGTGGATGGTTGGACTCCATGACCTTAGAGGTCTTTTTGAGCTGCAGCAATTCTGGGATTCTATGCTTTATTGCCTCCACAGACTCTCTCATTTACAAAATGAGGACATAATGCAGGCTCTCCACATTTTGGTGCATTAAAATGCTTAATACATCTTAAAAGAAATTTCCAGTGAGAAGGGGGAGAAAATCATTCTCCATTATCTGACAACTGAATGAAGTCAAACGTTGTCCTGAGTAGAGTGGAAGCAGAAATGAGTTGAGAGAGATTGCACATATGATTTTGATCAGTTATTTAGATTGAGGTAGACAAATAACTCTGTCTTTACACCTGATATAGAATCAGTCAGGGTTGGAAGGGGCCACAAGGAGCAGCCAGTTCCAACCCCCTGCCATGCCCAGGGACACCCTACCCTAGAGCAGGCTGCACACAGCCTCAGCCAGCCTGGCCTCAAACACCTCCAGCCATGGGGCCTCAACCACCTCCCTGGGCAACCCATTCCAGCATCTCACCACTCTCATGCTCAACAACTTCCTCCTCACCTCCACTCTGACTCTCCTCACCTCCAGCTTTGCTCCATTCCCTCCAGTCCTGCCACTCCCTGAAAGCCTCAAAAGTCCCTCCCCAGCTTTTTTGTAACCCCCTTCAGATGCTGGAAGGCCACAAGAAGGTCACCTGGGAGCCTCCTCTTCTCCAGCCTGCACATCCCCAACTCTTTCAGTCTGTGCTCACAGCAGAGCTGCTGCAGCCCTCTGAGCATCCTTCTGGCCCTTCTCTGGACACCTTCCAGCACCTCCACACCCCTGTGGGGACACCCTACCTTAGGTCAGGCTAGTCAGAGCCACATCCAGCCTGCTGTTAAACACCTCCAGGGATGGGATGTCCAACTAATAAGTCCAACTACTGTAAAAATCAAAAGCAGATTTGTTTTTGTTTCTTTCTGACATTCAAAGAGCTGAGTCTTATCCTTCTTGCCACCATGGATTTGATCTTTCCTCTCAAAAGTAAAGCCCTTCCCTTAATTAGCAAGAAAATCAGTAGATGATAAAACTACACTGAAAAGCACACATTTTAACCAAGCTTTTCTACCCTGACTGGGACAGAATCAGCCTCACAGAACCACAGAATGTTAGAGGTTGGAAGGGACCTCCAGAGATCACTGACTCCAACCCCACTCCCAAAGCAGAATCATCCAGGGTAATCTGCACAGGAATGTAGCCAGGTGTGTTTGGGGAGTATGTAGAGAAGGAGACTCCACAGCCTCTCTGGGCAGCCTGCTCCAGGGCTCTGTCACCCTCACTCTAATGTTTCTCATGTTGAGCTGAAACCTTCTCTGTTCCAGTTTGCATCCATTGCTCCTTGACTTATTGCTGTGCACCACCCAAAACAGCTTGACCCCCTCCACTTGACACCCCTCAGATACTTTCAGACATTATGGATCCTCTCATCCTTCTCTGCTCCAGACTAAACAGCCCCAGGGCTCTCAGCCTCTCTCCTTAGGGGAGATGCTCAAGTCCCCCACTCATACTCATGGCTCTCCACTGGACTCTCTCCAGCAAGTTGCTCTTGAACTAGGGCAGAGTAGATGGAGAGATGGACACAGCATTCCAGCTGTGGTCTCACTAGGGCAAAGTAGAGGGAGGAAAGAACCTCCCTAGACCCGCTGGCCACACTCCACCTGATGCACCCCTGGATTAGCAGTGGCTGTTAATTAGCAAGGAAATCAGGAGAGGGCAGTACTACACAGAAAACTACTCATGTTAACCGATTTCTTCTGCCCTGGCTGGGACAGAATCATAGAATCATACATTCACAGAATGCAGTGGGTTGGAAAGGACCTCTAGACGTCATCTAGTCCAGCTTCCCTGCAGTAAGTTCTGGAGCCCCCATTACAAGAAAAATGTGGAGATGCTGGAGTGTGTCCAGAGAAGGGCCAGGAGGATGCTCAGAGGGCTGCAGCAGCTCTGCTGTGAGTACAGACTGAAAGAGTTGGGGATGTGCAGGCTGGAGAAGAGGAGGCTCCCAGGTGACCTTCTTGTGGCCTTCCAGCATCTCAAGTGGGCTACAAAAAAGCTGGGAGGGGACTTTTTGAGGCTGTCAGGGACAGCCCATTCCCAGGACTAGAGGCAATGAAGCAAAGCTGGAGGTGGGGAGAGTCAGAGTGGAGGTGAGGAGGAAGTTGTTGAGCAGGAGAGTGGTGAGAGGCTGGAATGGGTTGCCCAGGGAGGTGGTTGAGGCCCCATGGCTGGAGGTGTTTAAGGCCAGGCTGGCTGAGGCTGTGTGCAGCCTGCTCTAGGGTAGGGTGTCCCTGGGCATGGCAGGGGCGTTGGAACTGCCTGATTTTTGCAGTCTCTTCCAACCCTGACTGATTCTATGATTCTTTGATTCCCTGGAGGTGTTTAAGGCCAGGCTAGATGAGGCTTTGGTCAGCCTGCTCTAGGCTAGGGTGTCCCTGGGCATGGCAGGGCAGTTGGAACTGACTGATCCTTGTGGTCCCTTCCAACCCTGACTGATTCTATGATTCTAACTAGGGACATTGTCAAGGTCAAGCACCGAGTCTGAGTCCCAGAAGTAACAAGATTAAGGAGAGATGATGCAATCTTTGTTGATTAAGGAGGGACGATGCAATCTTTATCTTTGTTGATTAACAAGAGAGAGGATCAGACTCTCACAGACATTCCCAACTGAGTCAGGTTGCTCAGAACCCTATCATCCCTGACCTTGGATGTCTGCAGGGATTTGGCCTCCACAACCTCCCTGGACAACTTGTTCCTGTGTTCCACCATGCCTAGAGCAACAAACTTCTTCCTCATGTCCGGTGTAGTTTAAAACCCTGCTCTAGTTTAAAACCACTGCCCTTTGCTGCATACCTTTGTGACTATTCAAATAAGAACCTAGATTCCTCTGAGGGAAAGAAGCTTTGTTAAAAACATGATGCTTACACAGAAATAATCTCTTAGACTCAGAGCATCTGTGCACAGTGCTTTGTGGTCCCTTGAACAGCTGCTCATACTTCTCCAGACCACACCAGAATCCTTTGTTTCAGTATTAAAACACACCTTTTGAGTCTACAAAAGACAACCCCTTCCCTGCTTGAACAGGTGAAGACAAGAAATGATGCATAAGCCATCTGAAGTATCACAGTATCACAGTATCACCAAGGTTGGAAGAGACCTCATGGATTATCAAGTCCAACCCTTTACCACAGAGCTCAAGGCCAGACCATGGCACCAAGTGCCACGTCCAGTCCTGCCTTGAACAGCTCCAGGGACTGTGACTCCACCACCTCCCCGGGCAGCCCATTCCAGTAGCAAGACCACCTAGGGTCAGGTTCAAGGTTACTCCCCCTGGAGGGTTAACCCTCAGGTTAACTTCAGGTAAACTCAGTTTACCTGAGTACAAATCAGGTCCCTCTGAAGGGCTCTCCTACCCTCCAACAGCTCCACACCTGCCCCTAGCTTGGTGTCATCTGCAAACTTACTGATGCTGAACTCATTCCCCTGGTCCAGATCATCAATAAAGATATTGAACATTAACATATCCTCACTTTGAGACGAATTATTGAGTTAGCATTAAGACTCAATCCCCACATCCAGATCTATGTTGTAGAGCAAGCTAGAATAATCAAATTTAGTCATGGATAAAAGATTGGCTGAGGGTTGTTTTTTCTTTGATCTCTATCCAGCAATTTCCAATCCCAAAGCAAGCCCATCCTGTACGCAGCGTGCTTCCCACTTAATGTTGACATTTACTGGTATCAAATTAGCCACAGGAGAGTTTCCCTTCATCCCCCCACCTGCAACAAGAAACAAACTGAGCTTTAAAAGGCAGAAAACAAGAGTCTTGAGCACACCTACAGAATTCAAAGGCAAATGCATGCCAAGATCTGGGCACATCCATGATTTTATGCAAAGAGTTCATTTGCTTTGCGCTTTGATTCTTCGATTACAATCAAGAAGCAAAAGGAAATGAGAGTTGGGGTTTGTTGGTTGGGTTGTTTTTTTCCCTGCAGTATACTCATGGTCCTCTGCATAAATTTGACACCTATTAAATTGTTTTCTTTTTCTTCTTTTTTTCTTCCTTTTTCCCCCCCTCCTTTGGTTTTGAACATGATGGTAGAGAGTGATAAATATTCCCAGCCTTCACTTCTCGCTCAGCTAAAGGTCTGTTTGAAGTCACTAAAGTGCTAAAGCTTTGATCCTCCTTCAGGATTGCTAGTTAAGATCCTCAGACCATGCTGAATATCATCACTTCAAGGAAAGCTTCACACAAGGGCACAATGCTATCGATTTAGTCATTAAGCTTTTTGGAGTACGATTAGCACAGGATCATAGAATGCTTTGGGTTGGAAGAGGCCTTAAAGACCATTTAGATCCAACTCCTCTGCCACTGACTGCTGTCAGCTGAACAGTTTTGGCTCTCAAGGAATAATTAATTTTCACAGAAAAAAGGGGTGACAAAGCTGGGGAGTGGCCTGGAACACATCTCTATGAGCAGAGGCTGAGGGAGCTGGGGGTGTGCAGCCTGCAGAAGAGGAGCTCAGAGCAGACCTCACTGCTCTCTACAGCTACTTGAAAGGAGGTTGCAGCCAGGTGGGGTTGGTCTCTTCTGCCAGGCACCCAGCAACAGAACAAGAGGACACAGCCTCAAGCTGTGCCAGGGCAGGTTCAGGCTGGATGTTAGGCAGAAGCTCTTCCCAGCAAGAATGATTGATATTGGAATGGGCTGCCCAGGGAGGTGGTGGAGTCACCATCCCTGAAAGTGTTTTAAAAGGAGACTGGATGAGGAACTTAGTGCCATGATTTAGTTGCTTAGAAGGTGTTGGGTGATAGGTTGGACTCGATGACCTTGAAAGTCTTTTTCAACCTGGTTGGTTCTGTGGTTCTGTGGTTCTGTGAATTTGTTAACCCCAGCAGGATTCCTATGAACCAAAACTTATCTAACAAGCACCTTTTCTTTCTTGAATAAGGAATTTGTTGAAGGCATTAATAATACTTTAAGTTCATCTTATGAGATCATTTGTGCAGAAAGAGAAGCGGATCCTCTGGACAGCTAGGGGCTAGCAAAGGGCAAAAAGAGGTTGCACTAATCATGGAGTAACAGAAAAATCAGATTTGCAGACAATCTGTGCAGACAGTTAAGTGAAGATAACATCAGGCTGAGCTGGAAAAGAAGTTGGAAGGTTTCTATTTTTGCTGGTAGTGAAGTTTGCAGATTAAGAGGCATTTTACTCAGGCTGTGTTTTAAATGACTGTCTATATACAGACCAAGAGGGTAACATAAAAGATGAAGGGTATAGTAACTTAAAGCTCTCTGAATAGTGCTGATGGTTACATGTCCAGAGAAGGGCAACAAGGCTGGTGAAGGGCCTGGAACACAAACCCTATGAGAAGAGGCTGAGGGAGCTGGGGGTGTGCAGACTGCAGAAGAGGAGGCTCAGGGCAGAGCTCATTGCTGTCTACAGCTCCCTGAAGGGAGGTTGTAGCCAGGTGGGGTTGTTCTCTTCTGCCAGGCAAGCAGCAACAGAAGAAAGGGACACAGTCTCAATCTGTGTCAAGGGAGGTCTAGGGTGGATGTTGTTAGGAAGTTGTTGTCAGAGAGAGTGATTGGCATTGGAATGGGCTGCCCAGGGAGGTGGTGGAGTCGCTGTCCTTGGAAGTGTCTAAGAAAAGCCTGGCTGAGGTACTTAGTGCCATGGTCTAGTTGACTGGCTAGGGCTGGGTGCTAGGTTGGACTGGATGAGCTTGGAGGTCTCTTCCAACCTACTTGATTCTATAATTCTATGATCCTATGTAGTTTCCATGAGTCATTGTCGTGATCATTAAGCCAGTGATATTCCTGTTTCACTAAGACCACAGCCTCCAGGCAACAAAATCCTTGCAATTTACTCAAATACTTCTCTCCATCCTTTAGGTCCTTCACAGAAGAGGAATACAACATTGAAACAACCTGCCCTGGTGAGCCATTAGAGGAGCGGAGGCTAACAGCACCTCTGTAAACAATGAGGACTTGCTGCTTCTCACGGGTTTTACTTTGGAGCTGCATATTTCATGCAATTCAGACGACTCCATCCCCAAAAAGGACTAACAAACACTCACAAGGTGAAAGGATAACAGGAATGTCAGAGCATGATGGAAAAACACTGCACCGTGCCAAGCGCGGCTGGATGTGGAATCAATTTTTCTTGCTGGAGGAGTACACAGGTCCAGATACTCAATATGTGGGCAAGGTAAGCTTTGTGTTTAAAGCATTGTTTAGTGGTGATGCAGCTGACATCCCTTGGTATTTCTTTCCCTCTTTCTCCCCAGTTGTTTTGCTTTTCATGCAGCAATGATCCCAGTTCCTCCTTTAAGTGACACAATGGCTGGACCAGATGAGGTTGTTCAGTTATGGAGGGAATTAAGTGGCTAAGTGAGGAAAAAGCAAACAAGCAAGAAGCAGAAGCCATTCAGACTAAAGAGTTTTAATTTCTTATTGTGCAATGCCCATGCAGATTTTAACATGGATCAACTCCAGTTTTCAACTGTGAACCATAGATAAGGAGCAGAGAAGTCTTGACTTCATTGGCCTACCTGGTGGCATTTGCCAGTACATGCTTAAGTTAAATATATGATGCTATTTATTAATAACAAAACTGCTGTCTCTGTATGATTCCAAGTGTGGATAAAGGAGGAAGAAAAACTATATATAGCTATATATAAACTTAGCTCTTTACTTAAAGGCTTGAAAGACTTCCCTTCTTTTGAGATCTATCTACAGCAGCTGTGGCCAACAGCACCTCTGAAAGATAAATGTTTGCAGTCCTACCTTTTCTGATAGCACCACGAGTCAAATACTTTAAAAATCTTAAGATCTTCCTCGTGGATACTAGGAAGAAGTTCTTCACCATGAGGTTGTCCAGAGAGGGTTCCTTTAAGAAGAAAAAAGAGAGGATGGTGGGGTTTTTTTTCTGTATAAAATAAGAGGATGCTCAGAAATAAGAAGGTTAAATGAAAATGATCCCAAGCATCAATATAGGCTGGGCAGTGACAGGCTTGAGAGTAGACCTGGGGAGAGGGACTGGTGGGAGAGAAGCTCCTGGGGAGGAGAGGGGATTTGAGGAGAGGATATTCAAGGAGAGGAGATTTGATGAGAGGAGATTTGAGGAGAGGAGATTTGAAGAGAGGAGATTGGAGAAGAGAGGAGATCTGAGAAGAGGAGAGGAGAGTTGAGGAGAGGAGAGTTGAGGAGAGGAGATCTGAGGGGATTTGAAGAGAGGAGATTTGAGGAGAAGAGAGCTGGGGAGATTTGAGGAGATTTGAGGAGAGGAGATTTGAGGAGAGATTTAAGGAAAGGAAAGGAAAGGAAAGGAAAGGAAAGGAAAGGAAAGGAAAGGAAAGGAAAGGAAAGGAAAGGAAAGGAAAGGAAAGGAAAGGAAAGGAAAGGAAAGGAAAGGAAAGGAAAGGAAAGGAAAGGAAAGGAAAGGAAAGGAAAGGAAAGGAAAGGAAAGGAAAGGAAAGGAAAGGAAAGGAAAGGAAAGGAAAGGAAAGGAAAGGAAAGGAAAGGAAAGGAAAGGAAAGGAAAGGAAAGGAAAGGAAAGGAAAGGAAAGGAAAGGAAAGGAAAGGAAAGGAAAGGAAAGGAAAGGAAAGGAAAGGAAAGGAAAGGAAAGGAAAGGAAAGGAAAGGAAAGGAAAGGAAAGGAAAGGAAAGGCTGCCATGGAAAAGAGGTAAGTATTAAACATAAGAGTTAATTCCAATTTGAGTCCTGCTGGGCTCTAAATCTTTTCTGCCATTCTAAATCTCAGATAAATGAAGCTTACATCAAAACTGTCATCACCATCTCTGGTTCACACAAGGAATGCTTGCCTGGTGTATTGCAACAGATGCAAACTTTCTCTGCACTTGTTCCAAACTGAGTAAAAGCCTTAAGAAGGAGCACAAATGGCTCTGCAGCAGTTGGATCTGGGGTGATTATCAGCTCATTACAATTCACTTAACACGTTGAGATATTTCATGTCTCACTGCAAAACGTTGCAGAGAGGCTCTGGCAGGGAGCATCACAGGTGGAACTCAGCCCAAACACTACCCTGTGTTCCACAGAGATGGAGTTGTATTGGAGCAATAGACTCCACGTGGGCAGCTAGTAATGATGAATGAGGAGAAGGCTGAGATGCTCAACAACATTTTTGCCTCAATCTTCACTGGCAACCCTTCTCCTCATGGCTCTCATGTTGTTGACTCACAAGCTGGAGACCAAGGAGACAAAGTCACAGAGTCACAGAAACACTCAGGTTGGAAAAGCCCCTTGGGATCACCAAGTCTAATCAACACCCCTACTCGACAAGGTGCACTCTAAACCATATCTCCAAGCACCATATCCAAGTGACTTTTAAACACATCCAGGGTTGGTGACTCCACCACCTCCCTGTGCAGCATGTTACAATGCCTGAACACCCTTGCTGGGAAAAAATGTTTCCTAATGTCCAGACTAAACCTACTCTGGTGCAGTTTGAGGCCATTCCCTCTGGTTCTATCACTAATTACTTGTGAGAAGAGACCAGCACCAAACTCTTCACAATGTCCTTTCAGGTAGCTGTAGACAGCAATGAGGTTTCCCCTCAGCCTCCTCTTTTTCAAACTAACCACCTCCAGCTCCTTCAGTTGCTCCTCATAAGATTTATTCTCCAGGCCCTTCCCCAGCTTCATTGCTCTCCTCTGCATTCACTCCAGTCCCTTCCAACCTAGACCATTCTGTGATTCTATGAACTTTAGAACCCTTTTGTGACTCAACAAAATGCTCAAAGTTCCATCCTCAGCCATGGAAAAAGCCACAGTTAGCTCAAGTCATCCCAGATAACAGCACCAAGGGGCAGCTACCACATGAAGAAGTTCACTAAAAGGCTTTTATTTGTTGATTGATGGATTTTTGGGTTTTTTTTTGGACCAATGTTACTCTGAGAAAGGCTCAGATCTTGGGTTTAGCATTCCCCAGCTCAAAGCAATGGTAATTAGCAAACTGGTATGTGTGAAGAGAAGAGCACTTTCATTACAACCCATGGGGGATGAGTTCATAGTAAGCATTCTTATCCAGGCCCTCTTTAATATGTATATGCACAGGCAGAGCTGTTAGTGGTGTGGAATAATAAATGCTGCACTAATGTTTAAACAAACTGAATTACCAAACTGTATCACAAAAGGATCTTAGCCATAATACTAGGAAAAAAAGGAGTTTACCCACTCTAGTTCAATTTTCAACTTCAGTCTGTTAGGTCTGCTCTGGTTTTGTGGCTTCTTTCTTGATGCTTTATTTTGGCATAGAACCACAAAATAGTCTGGGTTGGAAGGGATCTCCAAAGCCTTGGATTAAGAGCAGCATTGACATTTAAAACTCAAGTCTGGAGATGAAGGAGTAACAGCTGAGATGCCTACAGTCCTAACCAGACAACATTAAAGGGGGAAAAAACCTGAGCTTTAATCTCATTTGCATCTCAAAGTGCAAGATCTAGAGAAGGGGAAGATGAGGGGGGGAAGACCTCAGCACTTTCTACAACTACCTGAATGGAGGTTGGAGCAAGGAGTTCAATTTTCAACTTCAGTCTGTTAGGTCTGCTCTGGTTTTGTGGCTTCTTTCTTGATGCTTTATTTTGGCATAGAACCACAAAATGGTCTGGATTGGAAGTGATCACCAAAGCCCTGGATTAAGAGTAGCATTGACATTTAAAACTCAAGTCTGGAGATGAAGGAGTAACAGCTGAGATGCCTACAGACCTAACCAAATAACATTAAGAGGGAAAAAATGAGCTCTAATCCCATATGCATCTCAAAGTGCAAGAACTAGAGAAGAGGAAGATGAGGGAGGGAAGACCTCATCACTTTCTACAACTACCTGAAGGGAGGTTGGAGCAAAGAGGGGGCAGCCTCTTCCTAGTGGCAAGAGACAGGACCAGGGGAAATGGTTCCAAGCTGCACCAGGGGAGGTTCCAGAGAAGGGCAACAAGGCTGGTGAGAGGCCTGGAGCACAGCCCTATGAGGAGAGGATGAGGGAGCTGGGGGTGTGCAGCCTGAAGAAGAGGAGGCTCAGGGCAGAGCTCATTGCTGTCTGCAGCTCCCTGAAGGGAGGCTGTAGCCAGGTGGGGTTTGTCTCTTCTGCCAGGCAACCAACAACAGAAGAAGGGGACAGTCTCAGGTTGTGGCAGGAGAGGTCTAGGCTGGATGATAGGAAGAAGTTGTTGGCAGAGAGAGTGATTGGCATTGGAATGGGCTGCCCAGGGAGGTGGTGGAGTTGCTGTCCCTGGAGGTGTTGAAGCAAAGCCTGGCTGAGGCACTTAGTGCCATGGTCTGGTTGATTGGCCAGGGCTGGGTGCTGGTTGGACTGGATGAGCTTGGAGGTCTCTTCCAACCTGCTTGATTCTGTGATAAGCCTGGATGGGGCAATTAGTGCCATGGTCTGGTTCATTGGCTAAAGCTGGGTGCTAGGTTGGACTGGGTGATCTTGGAGGTCTTTTCCAACCTGTTTGAGTCTATGATCCTATGATGATCTCTGATGTTTTCTTTCTTGCCTGCACATAGCAGAAGAATCTGAGACATGAGAGCTGATGGAGGCAATAATTCATCTCATTTATCTGAGTGCTGCCTGTGAGTAGGCTTCACATTGTGACAAGAAGTAACTAAAAAGAGGTCTGATGTAAGACAGATGAAAAATCCAGCTCCATGTAAACCTGCTGTATGGCTTCCAGCCTGCTAATGAAGGGTTGGCATATGTACATTTCCCCCCACTCTTCCTCATTTAGCAGAATTGGGTAGCATTTGCTTTTAAATACAGACTGAAAATTTACTAACGCCTGGAAATCTTTACTGAACTTTGCTGGTTGCCTTTAGTACCACACAAAAAACAGAGTAGGCTCCCTCTTAATCTGCAAAGCAGCAGAGAGGTCAGAAAATTGTATCAGTGAAGTCTTTCCTGCATTAGAATCATAGAATCATTGAATCAGTCAGGGATGGAAGACACCACAAGGAGCAGCCAGTTCCAAACCCCCCTGCCATGCCCAGGGACACCCTGCCCTAGAGCAGGCTGCACACAGCCTCAGCCAGCCTGGCCTTAAATACCTCCAGCCATGGGGCCTCAACCACCTCCCTGGGCAACCCATTCCAGCCTCTCACCACTCTCCTGCTCAACAACTTCCTCCTCACCTCCACTCTGACTCTCCCCACCTCCAGCTTTGCTCCATTCCCCCCACTCCTGGCACTCCCTGAGAGGCTACGAAGTCCCTCCCCAGCTTTTTTTAGCCCACTTCAGATCCTGGAAGGCCACAAGAAGGTCACCTGGGAGCCTCCTCTTCTCCAGCCTGCACAGCCCAAACTCATTCAGTCTGTGCTCACAGCAGAACTGCTCCAATCCTCTGAGCATCCTCCTGGCCCTTTTCTGGACAAGCTCCAACATGTGCAGATCTTTCTTATAATAGAGGCTGCAGAACTGGACACAGCACTGCAGGTAGGGACTCAGCAGAGTAGAGCTGACATTCTTAACATACTCTACCTAGCATGCACTATTATCCCAAAGCTGCATTTTAAAGCACAGCTTTTGAATTAGAATCTCTGCTCTTAAAGTATAACCAGCAGCTTTAGATGAAGCAAATGAAGAAAAATTAGCAACACCTCCTGCTTTTCTCTTTCAATCTTATAAAGCTCAACTTTTTCCTTCTCTTTGCATGAATACTGCAGAAACAATGATGGCTCAAAACAGAAAGACAAAGAAAAAAGTCAGGAGGAAAGAAAAGCTCAAAGGTGTAAGGAAAAAAAAAAAAAGTGGGTCTGCAAATATTTTCCAAAAGCAAGGAAGAAAAAACCTCCTGTTTGGATCTAAAATTAATTAATTCATAAGTGAGGAGGTTGTGGTGAGGCTGGAGCTGGTCTCTTCTCCCCAGTGACTAATGATAGGACAAGAGGAAATGGTCTTAAGTTGCATCAGGAGAGGTTTAGGTTGGCTGTTGGGAGGAAGCTCTTTCCTGAGAGGGTGGTCAGGCACTGGAGCAGGTTGCCCAGGGAGGTGGTGGAGTCTCCATCCCTGGAGGTGTTAAGAGGAGAGTGGTTGTGGCCCTTGAGGCTATGGTCTAGTGATGAAGGCTGCTGGGATGAAGGTTGGACTGACAGGATCTACCCAAGTGTCAACCTTTTAAATATGAAATGCCTGGAATACTGCTAGGCCTACCCTAGAAGTTTGCAATCAGATTTGGACACCACCTTTCCCAAAACAATAATTTCTGAAAGCTACTGCAGTGATCAGAGACATCAAATCCACAAACAACAGGAGCGAGCTGACATTGTTTGGTGCAGAGAGAGCTGCTGTTGTGAGATCTGACAGCTTCTCTTTCTTCAGCTGCATAAAAGACTGCTAAAGGAAAGAATCATAGGATGACAGAACCATAGAATGGTCTGGGTTGGAAGGGACCTCCAAAGCTCATCCAGTCCAACCCCCTCTGCCCTCAGAAGGGACATCCTCCACCAGAGCAGGTTGCTCACAGCCCTTTCCAGCCTCACCTTGTATATCTCCAGGGATGGGGCCTCAACCACCTCCTTGAGCAACCTGTTCCAGTGTTTCCATACCCTCTTGGAGCAGAACTTGTTCCTCATGTCTAATCACAATCTGCTCTGCTCTAGTTTGAAGCCATTGCCCTCATCCTGTCCCTGCAGCCTTTTGCTAACAATCTCTCTGCAGCCCCCTTGTAGCCCTTGCAGGTACTGGCAAGCTGCTATTAGGCCTCCCTGGAGGCCTCTCTTCTCCAGGCTGAACACCCCCAGCTCCCTCAGCCTGTCCTTGTAGGAGAGTTGCTCCAAATCCTTGATCATTTTCATAGCTCTCCTATTGACCTGCTGATCAGGTCCATGTCCTTCCAAGGCTTCAGAGCTGGACACAGTACCCCTTGTGAGGTCTCACCAGAGTAGAGTGAAGTGGCAGAATCTCCTCTCTGGAGCTGCATCTCAGAGCTGGACACAGTACCCCATGTGAGGTCTCATCAGAGTAGAGTGAAGCGGCAGAATCTCCTCTCTGAAGCTGCATCTCAGAGCTGGACACAGTACCCCATGTGAGGTCTCATCAGAGTAGAGTGAAGTGGCAGAATCTCCTCTCTGGAGCTGCATCTCAGAGCTGTACACAGTACGCCAGGTGAGGTCTCACCAGAGTAGAGTGAAGTGGCAGAATCTCCTCTCTGGATCTGCATCTCAGAGCTGGACACAGTACTCCAGGTGAGATCTCACCAGAGTAGAGTGAAGTGGCAGAATCTCCTCTCTGGAGCTGCATTTCAGAGCTAGACACAGTACCCCATGTGAGGTCTCATCAGAGTAGAGTGAAGTGTCAGAATCTCCTCTCTGGATCTGCATCTCAGTTTCCTGCCATGTTCAGGGCAAGAAGTTGGGTTCATATTGTCATGAGGTTGATTTACATTCAACGTCAGGAGGAAGTTTGCAGCAGTAAATACAGTCAATAGAGTAAAGCACAAGGTAAAGATCAGCCAGAGAGACAGGCTTAGCTGGATTCTGGAGCTTTCCATGATAAACTAAATAAACACCTGCCACAAAGTTCACACTGATCCCACCTGAAGGCAGGAGGATGGTACAGATTATCTCTTTTGGCCTCTGTCTGTTTAGGCATCAAGGACTCTAAGTGGTGTTTCAAATTCAAATGCTAAATCAGCTAAACTGCTCCTGAAACACAAGCACAAACCTAACACATAAACCAAGAGTAAACCCAAAGACATTAGAAATTCCTGGGGGTACTGGTGGATAGTAGCTGAAGATGAGGCAGCAGTGTGCCCAGGTGGGCAGCAGAGCCAATGGCATCCTGGGCTGGCTCAGGAGCAGTGTGGCCAGCAGGACAAGGGAGGTTCTTCTGACCCTGTGCTCAGCACTGCTCAGGACACCCCTTGAGTGCTGTGTCCAGTTCTGGGGTCCTCAATTCAAGAGAGATGTTGAGGTGCTGGAAGGTGTTGAGAGAAGGGCAATGAGGCTGGGGAAGGGCCTGGAGCACAAAGCCTATGAGGAGAGGCTGAGGGAGCTGGGGGTGTGCAGCCTGCAGAAGAGGAAGCTCAGGGCAGACCTCATTGCTCTCTACAACTCCCTGAAGGGAGGCTGTAGCCAGGTGGGGTTGGGCTCTGCTGCCAGGCAAGCAGCAACAGAACAAGGGGACACAGTCTCAAGCTGTGTCAAGGGAGGTCTAGGCTGGATGTTAGGAGGAAGTTGTTGTCAGAGAGAGTGATTGGCATTGGAATGGGCTGCCCAGGGAGGTGGTGGAGTTGCTGTCCCTGGAGGTGTTGAAGCAAAGCCTGGATGAGGCACTTAGTGCCATGGTCTGGTTGATTGGCCAGGGCTGGGTGCTAGATCTTGGAGCTCTCTTCCAACCTGGTTGATTCTGTGATTCTATGAGAAAATCCTCACAGTGTTTATCCCAAGTTCTTTCCATCCCCTTTTCTTTCCCTTTTGCCTTCTGATTTTTGTCTTGCCCACCCTTTTCCTGAGGCAGAATCTCAAGTATGCAACGATTTCCAAGAGAAAAACAGCAGGAAGCTGTCATCTCTGCTCCTTTGCAATGCCTTTGTGCTTAGTGGGGAAGAGGAGAATCTGAAGGATAAGTTTGGGGAATTTAACCTGAGTGATAACTTCATCCATAGCATAAATACAGGCAACTTAAAGATCACCCAGCTGCTTAGGGAGGTGGTGGAGTTGCCATCCCTGGAGGTGTTCAAGCAAAGACTGGATCAGGCACTTAGTGTCATGGTCTGGTTGATTAGACAGGGCTGGGTGTTAGGTTGGACTGGATGAGCTTGGAGGGACTTTTTAGGATCTCAGGGAGTACCAGGACTGGGGGTGAATGGAGCAAAGCTGGAGGTGGGGACATTGAGAGTGGAGGTGAGGAGGAAGTTGCTCAGCATGAGAGTGGTGAGAGGCTGGAATGGGTTGCCCAGGGAGGTGGTTGAGGCCCCATGGCTGGAGGTGTTTTAAGGCCAGGCTGGCTGAGGCTGTGTGCAGCCTGCTCTAGGGTAGGGTGTCCCTGGGCATGGCAGGGGGGTTTGGAACTTGATGCTCCTTGTGGTCCCTTCCAACCCTGACTGATTGTCTGATCCTATGAAAATATCATTTTTCATTTTCCTAGAAACAGGCTTTTCAAGGCTTAAAAATCTCTTGGTCTTGGCAAGGTCCTCCTGCAAAAAGACCTAAGAAAATCTCCCTCAAAGCTGTAGCTGGCTCAGGAACCTACCACAACAGGCACTTGTTGTTCACAGAAGACTCCTATCTTCTTATTACAGCTTCTCAGGCTGGTATTTCTCAGCCTTGCAGCTTGAAGTCTGTAGGAAGAGATGAGACTAGTGGCAATCTGCAGACCTATCATTATCTGTTCTCAGGCAACCATTTATTGCAGCTGAAAAGGTGGGAGGATGATGAGAAATGCATTTCAGCAGGTCCTTTTCGTGTTGTTGTGTGTTTATTACATTGATCACATTATGAGAGCCATTCTGAAGGGAGGGAGGGGTTTGAGTGTGTTCTGGTTTGATGGTACCTGCCAGTCTGGTGATAAAAGAGTCCAAAAAAAACCCCAACCCCATCAGAACAAATCAATATGTGACTTAGAAAGGACAATTTGACTGCATCAGAGGGTGGTATTGTGCAACATCTTGTCTGTCAGAGAGGGGTTTATGAATAGTCACCCTGGAGAGAAAGAGAGGAGCTGTCAACAGGCAACTGTCAAGAGCAGCAAGGCTTCCTCTACGTGTCTGATACATCAAATCCTGCCCATTGCTGGAATCATTACCCATTCCAGCCTTCTGGAAAGTGAAAAATATGCTAGTCTAGCCCATGTAATCAGTCAATTTAACACTCTGCTGAATATCAGACAAAAGAAGGCTCTGTGATCTCTTACTAGCTGCAGAAACACAGAGCTGCGGTCAAACGCTTGCTGTAGCAAGGCAAACATGCTCAGCTAGCTTCTGCTCTTCCTTGGACTCATATGGGCAAGAAACTCTGCTGACATCTCTCTTTCCTGATTTCACATGTCAGGGTGCAGTAAGAAGAGTAAGAAAGCATTCTGGTACCAGGAACATTTTCAGAAGTTAAGCATTTGTCCCTGTCTTGCTTCACGTTTCAGGGACAGAATCAGGAAATATCACAGGATGGTTTGGGTTGGAAGAGACCTTAAAGAGCATCTAGTTCCAACCACCCCCCCTCAACAAAGTATGCCTGGCTCAGGTGGAAAGGGACCTGGAGGTACTGGTAGATAGTAGGCTGAAGCTGAGGCACCAGTGTGCCCAGGTGGCCAAGAGAGCCAATGGCATCCTGGGCTGGCTCAGGAGCAGTGTGGCCAGCAGGACAAGGGAGGTTATTCTGCCCTTGTGCTCAACACTGCTCAGGCCACAGCTTGAGTGCTGTGTCCAGTTCTGGGCTCCTCAATTCAAGAGAGATGTTGAGGTGCTGGAAGGTGTCCAGAGAAGGGCAGCAAGGCTGGGAAGGGTGCCTGGAGCAGAGCCCTGTGAGGAGAGGCTGAGGGAGCTGGGGGTGTGCAGCCTGAAGAAGAGGAGGCTCAGGGCAGACCTCATTGCTGTCTACAACTCCCTGAAGGGAGGCTGTAGCCAGGTGGGTTTGGGCTCTTCTCCAGACAACCAGCAACAGAAGAAGGGGACACAGTCTCAGGTTGTGGCAGGGGAGGTCTAGGCTGGATGATAGGAGGAAGTTGTTGTCAGAGAGAGTGATTGGCATTGGAATGGGCTGCCCAGGGAGGTGGTGGAGTCAGTGTCCCTGGAGGTGCTGAAGCCAAGCCTGGCTGAGGCACTTAGTGCCATGGTCTGGTTGATTGGCCAGGGCTGGGTGCTAGGTTGGCCTGGATGATCTTGGATGTGTCTTCCAGCCTGCTTGATTTTGTGATTCTGTGAAACCATGACAGCATTTTTGTCAAGCTGGGAGTGTGAGGAGATGACAATCAGGTTGATAATAAATGAGTTTTAGCCTTATGCGAATATCTGGAATATCTCCAGGGATGGGCCCACAACCACCTCCCTGCACAACCTCTTCCAGTGATCCACCACTCTCATAGTAAAGAATCTGTTGCTAATATCCAATCTAAATCTGCTCTGCTCTAATTTGAAGCCACTGACTCTCATCCTATCACCCCAGATCTTTGTAAACAGTCTTCTCCATCCTTTTAATAGGCCTCTTTCAGGTACTGGAAGGCTGTAAAATGAATAACTGAAGTTTTTTTCAGCTGTCTCTTTAGCTTCCACAGGACATGGAAATGCATTCATCTCTGTACAGGCTAATAATTGTCATGTGGAAGAGGTCACAGCCTCATGCCCACTCATTCCACACGAAAACAAAAATAGAAGTGCATGCAGAAAGGCATGAATTGAAGGGCAAAACGTGATTCTATCCCAGAAGAATTTCTTTAGCCCTTTGAAAATGCTGTTCATGGCTGAAAACAAGAATGACCCATTCTGCTTTCATTCTCTGAGAGAAGTAATGCAATTAATTGTCTTTGTACTTCATGTGTCTGCAGCTCCTCTGACTTCAAAGTGTGCAAAAAGAAAAAGAAGCAGCAAAGAAACTCAGGCTTTAGAGTAATTTTCTGCTCCTAGGTTTCTATGAGCATGCATCTAACACTGACTGAAACATTGTTTGCTTTGCAAGATAAAGATTTCAGTTGCTCTCTTTGATGAGGATGAAAGCTACAAGGCAAAGCAAAACCTTAGAATGATGATGTTAGGATGATTAGTAATAATTTTCCTTTCCTTAAGTACCATTCAATGAAATATATCAAAGTGTTTGGTGATAAAGGGACAGTGCCCATGGCCAGGCAGGCAATGGCATGTTCTGAGGAGAAAGCTGCAGCACAGTAGATGAAACATCCAGAGGGACCTGGGCAGGCTGGAGTGCAGGGCCCAAGCCAACCTCATGACGTTCAACAAGGCAAAGTGCAAGGTCCTGAGTCTGAGTTGAGGCAATCCCAAGCACCAATACAGGCTATCACCAATTGGGCAGTGACTGGCTTGAGAGAAGCCCTGAGGAGAGGGACTTGGGGATGCTGCTGGACGAGAAGGTCAATGTGAGCTGTCAGTGTGATCTTGCAGCCCAGAAATCAACCATAGCCTTGGCTGCAGCAAGACAAGTGCAGGCAGCAGGGTGAGGGAAGTGATCCTGCCCCTATACTCAACACTGGTGAGATCCTACCTGGAGTATTGCATCCAGTTTTGGAGACCCTATTCCAAGAGGGAGATAAAGGTGGTGAAAGGCATCCAGAGAAAGGCCACGAGGATGATCAGAGGGATGGAGCTACTCTGCTGCAAGGAGAGACTGAGGGAACTGGGGCTGTTCAGTCTGGAGAGTGCTCCATCCAGGCTTTGCTTCAACACCTCCAGGGACAGCGACTCCACCACCTCCCTGGGCAGAATGGTGGAGTTGGATTCCAATGCCAATCACTCTCTCTGGCAACAACTTCCTCCTAACATCCAGCCTAGACTTACTCTGGCACAACCTGAGACTGTGTCCCTTTCTTCTGTTGCTCCTTGCCTGGGAGAAGAGCCCAACCCCACCTGGCTGCAGCCTCCCTTCAGGGAGTTGTAGACAGCAATGAGGTCTGTCCTGAGTCTCCTCTTCTTCAGGCTGCACACCCCCAGCTCCCTCAGCCTCTCCTCACAGGGCTCTGCTCCAGGCCCCTCCCCAGCCTTGTTGCCCTTCTCTGGACACCTTCCAGCACCTCAACATCTCTCTTGAATTGAGGAGCCCAGAACTGGACACAGCACTCAAGGTGTGGCCTGAGCAGTGTTGAGCACAGGGGCAGAAGAACCTCCCTTGTCCTGCTGCCCACACTGCTCCTGAGCCAGCCCAGGATGCCATTGGCTCTGCTGCCCACCTGGGCACACTGATGCCTCATCTTCAGCTACTCTCTACCAGCACCCCCAGCTCCCTCTCTGCCTGGCTGCTCTCAGCCACTCTGTCCCCAGCCTGTAGTGCTGCTTGGGGTTGTTGTGGCCAAACCCTGGTTGTTGTGTTTACCTTTGACTATTTCATTTTCTTCTATTCAACATCTCTGGATTTTTCCTATTCTACATTCATAATTTAGAATCAGCCTTGAGGGTTAGTTTTATACCAGCACAGTGTCTCATGCTTTGGTTTCTTGAGGCACTGTCTCTCTTTCATGATGTTTTCATCTGAAGCCTGAGGCAGATTTATCCTGGCTGTTCTCTAAACCACAGTCTTCATGCTTAATTAGCCAGGCTTAATCAGCCTGTGGTTTATGCAGAACCCATAGCCTGTCTGAAGACCTCTCCAAATGTCATCACACTCAGGAAGTTTCTGTTGTGTGAGGAAAATAATTGTTTTGATAACTATTACAGCCACCACCTTGTCTTTGCTATCATTAAAGTGATGACCTTAACAGTTTAGAAACAAGACTTAAAGGAGCTATGCAAGGAAGCAATGCAAACTGAGAGAGTGATTGGCATTGGAATGGGCTGCCCAGGGAGGTGGTGGAGTTGTTGTGCCTGGAGGTGTTGAAGCAAAGCCTGGCTGAGGCACTTAGTGCCATGGTCTGGTTGATTGGCTAGGGCTGGGTGCTAGGTTGGACTCGTTGAGCTTGGAGGTCTCTTCCAACCTGCCTGATTCTATGATTCTATGAAATTCCAATATCTGAGGACAAATAAGAAAATAACAAAAAAGTGACCCTAAATAATTGTTCTCTTACTGCTGGCCTCTAGCATGCTTTCCTTGGAACAGCAGTTTCATTTAGGAAGCTACATTATCAGCACAGATTCAAGGGAGCCCAAGGAGGTGGTGGAGGCACTGTCTCTGAAGGTTTGTGGTGCTTAAGGATCACAGGCTTACAGGATGTTAGGACTTGGAAGGGTCTCAAATATATCATCAAGTCCAACCCCCCCTGCCAGAGCAGGACAATCCTATCTAACACAGATCACAGAGGAACTCATCCAGACAGGGCTTGAGAGGCTCCAGAGAAGGAGACTCCACAACCTCTCTGGGCAGCCTGTGCCAGTCCTGTGTGGCCCTTACAGTAAAGAAGTTCCCCCTGGTGTTGAGGTGGAACCTCCTGTGCCACAGCTTCCATCCATTGCTCCTTGTCCTATCCTAGGGAGGAAGTAAGCAGAGCCTGTCCCCTCACCTCCTGACCCCCAACCCTCAGATACTTATTAAATCCCCTCTCAGTCTTCTCTTCTATGGTTAATGTTTAGCAGCACTGGTGAAATAGCAGCTCTAGGTGAAGGGTTGGACTTGATGATATCTTCCAACCTCGACAGTGCTATGATTCTATGATTCTAAGGCTTGGTGTTTATTATCATAGGATCACAGGATGTTAGGGGTTGGAAGGGACCCAAGGAGAACATTGAGTCCAACCCCCCTGCCAGAGCAGGACAATCCTATCTAACACAGATCACAGAGGAACACATCCAGACAGGCCTTGAAAGGCTCCAGAAAAGGAGAATCCATGACCATAGAATAATAGAATCAACTGGGTTGGAAGAGACCTACGAGGAGAGGCTGAGGGAGCTGGGATTGGTTAGCCTGGAGAAGAGGAGGCTCAGGGGAGACCTTATTGCTGTCTACAACTACCTGAGGGGAGGTTGTGGCCAGGAGGAGGTTGCTCTCTTCTCTCAGGTGGCCAGCACCAGAACAAGAGGACACAGCCTCAGGCTGTGCCAGGGGAAATTTAGGCTGGAGGTGAGGAGAAAGTTCTTCCCTGAGAGAGTCATTGGACACTGGAATGGGCTGCCCGGGGAGGTGGTGGAGTCGCTGTCCCTGGAGCTGTTCAAGGCAGGACTGGACGTGGCACTTGGTGCCATGGTCTGGCCTTGAGCTCTGTGGTAAAGGGTTGGACTTGATGATCTGTGAGGTCTCTTCCAATCTTGGTGATACTGGGATACTGTGACCTCCAAAATCATCATGACATATTTCTTCTTGTCAGGCATGCAGATTGTGCACTACATATTTAGCTCATCTGTTTGCAAAGCAAAATCTTAGTGGGAGAGTGTCTGCTCTAGTAGATGGTGTCCCTGCCTACAGCAGGGAGTTAGAGCTGGATAATCCTTAAGGTCCCTTCCAACCTAGACCCATTCCATGATGCTATGAAAAATGCATCTCTTGCAAAGATTTGAAACCTTGGGGCAGAGACCATTGTTGATCAATAAAATCATCGTCGTGAGGTAGGTTTGAAAGTAGCTCTCTTCAAAGCAAATAGGAGTTAAGGGCAGCAAACAACTCTAAATACTTTCAATGTCTGTGGAAATAACATAGTTGAACAGCTCAGGGAAAAAAAATACACCTTTTGAGATCTCCTTTTCAGCCAGGAGGCCAGCAGTAAATATCACTTAAGGACAGGAAAAGTGAAATATGTTTTAAGGATAGCAAAACACCTTTAAAGGTAAATATGTTTTGAGGCTGGCAAATAGCTTGAAATAGTTTAAATATCTCTGGAAATAACCCAGCTGAATGGCTTAGGAGAAATACACATTTCAAGATCTTCTTTGGAGTCAGGAGGTCAGCAGGAAAGTTCCTTTAAGGATAGTAAAAAAGCAAAATAGGATTTAAGGAGAGTAAAATATGTTTGAAGGTAAATATGTTTTGAGGGTGGTAAATATTTCTGGAACTAATTTCCTTGGATAGCTTAGGAAAAATGTACATTCTGAGATCAACTTTCGAGTCAGCAGGCATTTTGTGTTCCTTTGGTGCTACAAGACTGAAAACCTGTTGAGATATTTAAAGCCAAAAAACAGGACTCCTTGCTCATATTGCCTGGCACCTTGTGTTATGGTGTATGGCTTCCTGAAAACCATTACCTTGGAATCATATAATCATTCAGTGGGTTAGGTTGGAAGGGAGCTCAAAGCTCAGACAGTTCCAAACCCCTGCCATAGGCAGGGACACCTCCCACAGGCAGGGACACCTCCCACTAGAACAGGCTGCTCAAGGCCTCATCCAACCTGGCATTGAACATCTCCAGGGAGGTTGTGGATGAGAGAATCACAGAATCTGATCTCTGATCAGATTCTGTGATTCTCTCATCCACAACCTCCCTGGGCAACCTGTGCCAGTATCTCACCACCCTCACTGCAAACAACTTCTGCCTGACATCCACTTTCAATCTCTCCTCTGCCACTTTAAACCCATTCCTCCTCATCCTCTCATTGCAAGACCTGCTCAATAGTCCCTCCCCAGCCCCTCTCTAGCCCACTTCAGATCCTGGAAGGCCACTCCAAAGTCTCCTCCAAGCCTTCTCTTCTCCAGGCTGCAGAGCCCAAACTCTCTCAGCCTGTTCTCAGAGCAGAGCTGCTGCAGTCCTCTCAGCATCTTGGTGGCCTCCTCTGGACTGGCTCCAACACTTCCATGTCCTTCTTGTGCTGAGGGCTCCAGACCTGCACCCAGGACTGCAGGTGGGGTCTGAGGAGAGCAGAGCCAAGGGACAGAATCCCCTCCCTTGCCCTGCTGCCCACACTGCTCTTGCTGCAGCCCAGCACAGAGTTGCTGTCTGGGCTGCACTCACACTGCAGGCTCCTGTTGAGCTTTTCATCACCCCAGACCCCCAGGTCCTTTTCCTCAGGGCTGCTCTTCAGCCATTCCCCACCAGCCTTGAGCTGTGTTTGAGATTGCACCAACCCAGATTCAGGACTTTCCACCTGGCCTTGTTGAATTTCATGAGGTTGGCCTGGGATCTTGACCTATCTAAAAGTGCATGGAGATGTATTTATATATGCACATAACATTGTGATTCTGACTAGTGAAATCTTCCTGTTACTGATATATTCTTCAGATCATTCTGGATGACCCACACCTGGAAACTGCATCACATCAGCATAACTTCAGGCAGTGCTTGTCCAAAGTTAGGGCAATGAATAAGCAGATGAGTCCAAGGACATAGTATCTGTTGACTGGATAGGGCTGGGGGATAGGTTGGACTGGATGATCTTGGAGGTCTCTTCCAACCTGCTTGATTCTATGATTCTATGATTAAATAAAACCAAACAAAAAGGGACCCTTCACAGGCCTCTCTAACATCTGTATCCTAGTTTGACAGTCATGGATATGGGACCAGGGACACACACACACACATAAAAAAGAAACCAAATATAAAAGGGGCCAAACTTGCATTACCCTCTCAGAATCACAGAAATGCCAAGAGTTAGAATCATAGAATAGAATCATAGAATCATAGAATCATAGAATCATAGAATCATAGAATCATAGAATCAGGCAGGGTTGGAAGGGACCACAAGGAGCAGCCAGTTCCAAGCCCCCTGCCATGCCCAGGGACACCCTACCCTAGAGCAGGCTGCACACAGCCTCAGCCAGCTTGGCCTTAATCACCTCCAGCCATGGGGCCTCAACCACCTCCCTGGGCAACCCATTCCAGCCTCTCACCACTCTCATGCTCAACAACTTCCTCCTCCCCTCCACTCTGACTCTCCCCACCTCCAGCTTTGCTCCATTCCCCCCCAGTCCTGGCACTCCCTGACAGCCTCAAAAGTCCCTCCCCAGCTTTTTTGTAGCCCACTTCAGATCCTGGAAGGCCACAAGAAGGTCCCTTGGGAGCCTCCTCTTCTCCAGCCTGCACAGCCCCAACTCTTTCAGTCTGTGCTCACAGCAGAGCTGCTGCAGCCCTCTGAGCATCCTCCTGGCCCTGCTCTGGCCACACTCCAGCATCTCCACATCCTTCTTGTCCCAGGGGCTCCATAGCTGGATGCAGTACTGCATGTGGGGTCTCAGCAGAGCAGAGGGGGAGAATCACCTCCCTCCACCTGCTGGCCACACTTCTGCTGCTGCAGCCCAGGCTCTGCTTGGCTTTCTGGGCTGCAAGAGCACACTGCTGGCTCCTGTTGAGCTTCTCCTCCAGCAGCACCCCCAGGTCCCTCTCCTCAGGGCTGCTCTCCAGCCACTCACTGCCCAGCCTGGAGTTGTGTTTTTCATCGCCTCGACTCAGCTGCAGGACCTTGCACTTGGCCTTGTTGAACCTCCTGAAGCTGGCTTATGCCCACCTCTGCAGCCTGTCCAGGTCCCTCTGGATGGATCCCTGCCCTCCAGCCTCTCTGCTGCACCACACAGCTTGGTGTGGTCAGCAAACTTGCTGAGGCTGTACTCAGTGCCTCTGTCCATATCACTGACAAAGATATTGGACAAGACTGGTCCCAGGACTGATCCCTGTGGGACTCCACTTGGGACCTCAAGGATCATGCAGTTCTAACCCATTTCCATGGGCAGGAACATGTCACACTAGATCAGGTTGTCCAGAGCCACATCCAGCCTAGCCTTAAAAACATCACTATAGAATTCATTAGTTGTGTCCATTGATTCTCCCCTTCTTCCATTGATTATATGCCTGCATAACTCAAAAGCAGTCACTCTGCAACAAAGAAGAGCTGAAGAGTAGAGCAGCTGTGTGGTGTACTGGATATTTAGTAAACTAAAATTGAATTAATAAGAAAGAGTCAGGTGTTTTTAAATATAAGCCTTGCAGGAGCTGTTTTCTAAGGCCATATTTATTTTTCTTCCCCCTCTGTGTTTTGTTTTGCCATTCCACTCTAATTCCTGAATGTGGTGATTCATGAGACAGCTTTTCCCTCTGTAGAATCATAGGATTGTCAGGGCTGGAAGGGACCTCAAGGATCATAGAATTATAGAATCAACCAGGTTGGAAGAGAGCTCCAAGCTCAGCCAGTCCAACCTAGCACCCAGCCCTGGCCAATCAACCAGACCATGGCACTAAGTGCCTCAGCCAGGCTTTGCTTGAACACCTCCAGGGATGGCAACTCCACCACCTCCCTGGGCAGCTCATTCCAGTGGCAAATATCTCTCTGTGTGAAGAACTTCCTCCTAACAGTTCTAATCCTCCTCTCATGGGTAGGGACACTTTCCACTAGGTAGGGTTGCCCAGACCCACATTCAGCCTGGCCTTAGAAACATTCAGGGATGAAGCTTCCACTGCCTCTTTGGACAGCCTCTTCCAGTCTCTGACCACCCTTGTGGTGAAGAACTTCTTCCTAACATCTAATCTAAATCTCCTCTTTTCTAGCTTGGATCCACTGCCTCTAGTCTTATCACTATCCAGCACCCTAAAAGGTTCCTGTCCAGCTTTCTTTCAGGCCCCCTTCAGATACTGGAAGGCCACAATAAAGTCTCCTTGCAGCCTTCTCTGCACCAGACTGAACAATCCCAACTCTCCCAAACTGTCCTCACAGCAGAGCAGCTCCAGCCCTCTGATCATCCTCGTGGCCTTTCTCTGGGCACCTTCCAACATCTCCTGTAGCACATGGTGAGACAAACCACTGATCTTCTCTGCTAGAACGTTTTTCCTGTGTTCATTAGCAGAGAGCTGAGCCCAGATCAGTGCAGGGGAAAGGATAATCCATCCACATGAAGAGCTCATGTTGCTTCCAGAGTGGGAGCTTTTATTCCTGCTTGTCTCTTTGCACATCACTTGGAGCTACACTGGATTTTGAGTGCTTCAGAATCAGCAAGAGATATCACACAGAGAGAGATTTCACTCAGAAGTTTCTGGTGAGAGAAGAATGTAAGAGAAAAAAAGAAATCCCTTCCTACTGTGAAGCCTTTAAAATAATGATGGATTCCCAACCTGTTTAAGGTGCTGATCAAAGTGGCAATGCTTAATGTTGACTGATAATTTCTGACCTATGGAAATAAATGATGGCTGTAGCCACTTTCTATAAGCCAAATGACAAGACTATGGCAAACCACAAAAAAAAAACCCCACCCCAGACTGTCTCTTTTTTATCAGGCTGAAACCCTGCAACCCAGCTGTTAATTTGGAGAATAGAGCAAGGAGAAAAACAGTGCTACCCTATGTGCCTGGAAAGCCAATTCTTTGTCCAGAAGAAAGAAGGCAACTGCTTTGCCAGAATTCTCCAACGTATAGAGCACAGGAGTTGTAGAAGGGAGGTTATTCTTCTCCTGCACTCAGCACTGCTCAATCTATAATTGTATGATTCTACAATTCTATGATTCTATGCATCTATAATTCCATGATTCTATGAATCTATGATTCTATAATTCTATGATTCTATAGTTCCATGAATCTATGATTCTATAATTCCATGATTCTATGATTCTATGAATCTATAAGTCTATGATTCTATAATTTCATGATTCTATAATTCTATGAATCTATAATTCTATAATTCTATGATTCTATAGTTCCATGAATCTATAAGTCTATGATTCTATAATTCTATGAATCCATAATTCTATGATTCTATGATTCTATAGTTCCATGAATCTATAAGTCTATGATTCTATAATTCTATGAATCCATAATTCTATGATTCTATGATTCTATAATTCCATGATTCTATGATTCTATAATTCTATGAATCTATAATTCTATGATTCTATAATTCTATGATACTCTAATTCCATGATTCTATAAATCTATAATTCAATGATTCTATAATTCCATGATTTTGTGATTCTATAATTCTATGAGTCTACAAGTCTATGATTCTATGATTCCATGATTCTATGAACTTATAATTCTATGAACCTATAGTTCTATGAATTTATAAGTCTATGATTCTATAAATCTATGACTCTATAATTCCATGATTCTATGAATCTATAATGCTATGATTCTATAAATCCATAATTATATGATTCTATGAATCTATAATGCTATGATTCCATAATTACATGATTCTATGATTCTATGAATCTATAATTCTATGATTCTGTCATTCTATGATTCTGTAATTCTATGAATCTATAATTCTATGATTCCATAATTCCATGATTCTCTGATTCTATGATTCTATAATTCTATGAATCTATAAATCCATGATTCTATGATTCTATAACTCTATAATTCTATGATTCAATAATCTCATGATTCTATGAATCTATAATTCTATAATTCCATGATTCTATGATTCCATATGCAGGGCATGAAAGCATTTGAGGAAACAGCTCTGGCTTTCAGGCTTCCTCCCTAGCTCTAGGGAGCTGTACGTGGAGGGAATGAATTTCCCTGTATTAAGTTTGTATCAGCAGAACCAAACAGCTACTCAAAATTCTGCTGAACCTGTCCTGCATGAAATCCAGATTTATCCTCACCTACTCAGCCAAAATCAGCACCTGCAGTTGATGTCAGAGTATCATCCTCCAGAGAGTTTGTAACAATAGGCAGCTGAAGACAAGCAGCAGATGCTGGCAAATGGGAGATAAGCAAAGTAAATGTCATTTGCCTTGTTGAATAGGCAGTCACTTAGGTTACCTTCACACACCAAGCTGGGTTGTTTAATTAAGAAGTTTGTGCTGATGTCACACATTCAGGGCAGGCAAACAGGCTGTCACTTGGCACCCCCAGCAAACTTTCTGATTAAACAAGCAGAAAAGTCAGGGCAGGGACTCTTCCACTGCAATCCACGCTGAAGAACTACTGCAGTTATTAAGAAATCTTCAGTGGTTTTAATTAGTTGAGCTGTGGCCAGCAGGGGAAGAAGGGAGAGGATTCTGCCCCTTGGCTCTGCTCTTCTCAGACCCCACCTGGAGTACTGTGTGCAGTTACGGAGTCCTGGGTGCAGTTCTGGAGCCCTCAAAACAAGAAGGACATGGAAGTGTTGGAGCCAGTCCAGAGGAGACCACAAAGATGCTCAGAGGGCTGCTATGAGGACAGGCTGAGAGTTTGGGATCTGCAGCCTGGAGAAGAGAAGAAGACCTTGGAGTAGCCTTCCAGTATCTGAAGGGTGCCTAGAGGAAGGCTGGAGAGGGACTATTGACAAGGTCTTGTAACGACAGGGTGAGGAGGAATGGGTTTAAAGTGGCAGAGGGGAGACTGAAAGTGGATGTTAGGCAGAAGCTGTTTGCAGTGAAGGCGGTGAGACTCTGGCACAGGTTGCCCAGGGAGGCTGTGGCTGCTCCCTCCCTTGAGGTGTTTAAGGTCAGGTTGGATGAGGCTTCCCCTTCTAGTGGGAGGGGGGAACCGGATGATCTTAGGCAGGGGGTTGGAACTGGATGATCTTACAGGTCCACTATAAGCCAAACCATTCTGTGATTCTATGATTCTAAATGGGCTGTAGTCCTTCCTCTTGAACTGAGCAGCCCAGAACTGGACACAGCACTCAAGGGGTGGCCTGAGCAGTGCTGAGCACAGGAGCAGAAGAACCTCCCTTGTCCTGCTGGCCACACTGCTCCTGATCCTGACCAGGATGCCATTGGCTCTTCTGTCCACCTGGGCACACTGCTGGCATCATCTTCAGCTCCTCTCTACCAGCATCCCCAGCTCACTCTCTTCCTGCTTCAGCTACTCTCTACCAGTACCCCCAACTCCCTTTCTTGCTGGCTGATCTCTTGCAGCAGCCCTGCTATGAGGACAGGCTGAGAGAGTTTGTGCTCTGCAGCCTGGAGAAGAGAAGGCTTTCAGGAGACCTTGGAGTGGCCTTTCAGGATCTGAAGGGGGCTACAGGTTGGACTTAGATGATCTTCTAGCCTGGTTAATTCTATGATTGTTATGATACAGGAGGTTGTAGTGTAACTAAAGGAGCAAAGTGCTTAATTTAGAGGGCATAGAATTATGCTGCAGAGCTCTGAGATGATGTGCTGTTTGCTTGTTCATCTGCTTACTGGAAATTAGAGTAATAGGAGCCCAAAGAAATTTATGTTAAGATTTCTTTTGAGAACATCAAGATCTCAATTATCACATCACATAAAAATTCAGTTTCACAGAACTGGAGAGGCAGGCTAATTGGAGAGGCACAGTTTTCCTGTGTGGGGATAGAAATAAAGAGGTTGAGAGAATATTTATCAAGATGCCCATGTTTATACAATATACATTGTCACAGAAATAGCTCATTGTCACTGCCAGAACCAGTGCCTTTGTCCCTGGTGATCCTCAGGAAGTGATGCCCCATTCAGTCTGTTCTTGAACACCTTCAATTGTCCAGCCCTGTGCAATCAACGAGACCATGGCACTAAGTGTCTCATCCAGGCTTTGCTTCAACACCCCCAGGGGTGGTGACTCCTCCACCTCCCTGGGCAGCCCATTCCAATGCCAATCACTCTCTCTGACAACAACTTCCTCCTAACATCCAGCCTAGACCTCCCCTGTCACAACTTGAGACTGTGACCTCTTGTTCTATTGCTGCTTGCCTGGCAGAAGAGACCAACCCCACCTGGTTGCAGCCTCCCTTCAGGGAGTTGTAGACAGCAATGAGGTCAGCCCTGAGCCTCCTCTTCTGCAGGCTGCACACCCCCAGCTCCCTCAGCCTCTCCTCACAGGGCTGTGTTCCAGGCCTCTCACCAGCTTTGTCACCCTTCTCTGGACACCTTCCAGCACCTCAACATCTCTCTTGAATTGAGGAGCCCAGAACTGGACACTTATTCCTAATGTCCTTGTACCTTTTTTCTTCCATGTTATCACAAGGAAATTGGTTGCCTTACCAGCAATCAATAAATGGGCAGATAAATGTCATTTTGGATATACAAGCTCAACACTCTCTGTCATCTTCAAAAAGAACACTTCTGGTATCACAGAATCACAGAAGTTTAGGGGCTGGAAGGAACCTGGAAAGGTCATCTAGCCCAACCCCCTGATCATTTAGAGAGTGATTGGCATTGGAATGGGCTGCCCAGGGAGGTGGTGGAGTCACTGTCCCTGGAGATGTTGCAGCAAAGCCTGGATGAGGCACTTAGTGCTATGGTCTGGTTGATTGGATAGGGCTGGGTGTTAGGTTGGGCTGGGTGAGCTTGGAGGTCTCTTCCAACCTGGCTGATTCTATGATTAGTGCCATGGTCTGGATGATTGGCTAAGGCTGGGTGCTAGGTTGGACTGGATGAGCTTGGAGGTCTCTTCCAATCTGCTTTATTCTATGATAAGCCTGGGTGGGGCACTTAGTGCCATGGTCTGGTTCATTGGCTAAAGCTGGGTGCTAGGTTGGACTGGATGAGCTTGGAGGTCTCTTCCAACCTGCTTGATTCTATGATTCAGACTATTTAAAGTAATACCTTTACATTTGCTTTAAGCTGGTCACATCAAATACTACTTCACTATCTCCTGTGTCTCCCTGAGTTTGTTTAGAGCTGCATTTTGTGTATGGCTGAGTCTCAAATCTCCATTTTTTTCTCCCCCAAACAGTGAACCAGAAGATAACTACTACTGACCCCAATTGCAGTCCAAATTGTACAGGCCTATTATGTATGCTGAATTATGTGGGCTGCAATAACAATACATATATTTATAGAATTCTTCTTTTCTGCCTCCCTGAAGCTACACACTGACCAAGATAAAGGAGATGGAAATTTAAAATACATATTAACAGGAGATGGTGCTGGCAGTCTCTTCGTTATAGATGAAAATACAGGAGACATCCACGCCGCAAAGAAATTGGACAGAGAAGAGAAGTCCCTCTACGTGCTACGTGCCAAGGCTATAGACAGGAAAACTGGGAGACAAGTGGAGCCAGAGTCTGAATTTATCATTAAAATCCATGACATCAATGACAATGAGCCCAAATTCACCAAGGACGTCTACACCGCCACCGTTCCGGAGATGTCTGCAGTTGGTAGGTTAAAAACTTCTCCTTCTTTATGTCAGTGGAGTGCAGGGGTTTGGGGGGGCTTATAAGTAATTTATTGTTTGAGATACTGAACACCAGCTTCTGTCAATATTCATAGAGCAGGGGGTTGGGTTTTTTATTTTGAGCTAGTAATGGATCATAAATTATTTGTTTCTGCTTTGGTTTCAACTTTGTTCAATTTGTAATCCTTTCTTTTTCTCCTTTGTAATCCTTTTTTTTTCTCCTTTGTAATCCTTTCTTTTTCTCCTTTATAATCCTTTTTTCCTTTATAATCCTTTCTTTTGCTCCTTTGTAATCCTTTCTTTTGCTCCTTTGTAATCCTTTCTTTTTCTCCTTTATAATCCTTTTTTCCTTTATAATCCTTTCTTTTTCTCCTTTGTAATCCTTTCTTTTTCTCCTTTGTAATCCTTTCATTCTCTCCTTTGTAATCCTTTCTTTTTCTCCTTTATAAACCTTTTTTCTCCTTTATAAACCTTTTTTCTCCTTTATAATCCTTTCTTTTTCTCCTTTGTAATCCTTTCATTCTCTCCTTTGTAATCCTTTCTTTTTCTCCTTTGTAATCCTTTCTTTTTCTCCTTTATAATCCTTTTTTCTCCTTTATAATCCTTTCTTTTTCTCCTTTGTAATCCTTTCTTTTTCTCCTTTGTAATCCTTTCTTTTTCTCTTTTACAATCTCAATTCAAGAGAGATGTTGAGGCGCTGGAACATGTCCAGAGAAGGGTGACAAAGCTGGTGAGGGGCCTGGAACACAAAGCCTATGAGGAGAGGCTGAGGGAGCTGGGGGTGTGCAGCCTGCAGAAGAGGAAGCTCAGGGCAGAGCTCATTGCTGTCTACAACTCCCTGAAGGGAGGCTGTAGCCAGGTGGAGTTGGGCTCTTCGGCCAAGCAATCAGCAACAGAACAAGGGGACACAGTCTCAAGTTGTGCCAGGGAAGGTCTGGGCTGGGTGTTAGGAGGAAGTTGTTGTCAGAGAGAGTGATTGGCATTGGAATGGGCTGCCCAGGGAGGTGGTGGAGTCCCCATCCCTGGAGGTGTTGAAGCAAAGCCTGGATGAGGCACTTAGTGCCATGGTCTAGTTGACTGGATAGATCTGGATGCTAGGTTGGCCTGGATGATCTTGGAGGTCTCTTCCAACTTGGTTGATTCTATGATTCTATGATCAAAGCTCCTCTTTCCACTTTTAATCCCACCCAAACTAGAAAGGGATGTAGCACACAGGGTGCTTACCTTATCAGTTACTACACAGTGTTGCTGTAGCTGAGAGCATCACTTGGGTCAAACGTGGCCTCTTTGCATTCGTAAAGTGTCATTGAGCAAACCTCTCTGTACCAAGTTTAAGCACCTAAGTATATGAATCAGTTCATCTACCAAGGTGATGCATTACTCCTGCTAACACCTGCAGATTACTCTTGCCAGTCTCTTGGGTGCTTGGTTTGAAATCTTTTATAGCATTTTTGTCTCTATTTCTATTTCTATTCTTGTCTTCTCTATTTTCTGGTTGTTTTTGTTGTTGTTTTTGTCATTTTTCTCTTTCATCTTTTCTCCTTCCCTTTTCTCTTTTCTTTCCTCTATTCTTTTCATCTTCTATTTTCATATCTTTTATTTTCTTTTATTTACTTTCCCTTTTTTATCTTTTCTTTTCCTTTTCTTTTCTTTTCTTTTCTTTTCTTTTCTTTTCTTTTCTTTTCTTTTCTTTTCTTTTCTTTTCTTTTCTTTTCTTTTCTTTTCCTTTTCTTTTCTTTTCTTTTCTTTTCTTTTCTTTTCTTTTCTTTTCTTTTCTTTTCTTTTCTTTTCTTTTCTTTTCTCTCTTCTCTTTTCCTCTCTTCCCTTTTTTTCTCATTTTCCTTCTTTCCTCTTGCCTACCTCTTTCTTTCTTTCTTTCTTTCTTTCTTTCTTTCTTTCTTTCTTTCTTTCTTTCTTTCTTTCTTTCTTTCTTTCTTTCTTTCTTTCTCTTTCTTTCTTTCTCTCTTTCTTTCTCTCTCTCGCTCTCTTTCTCTCTCTCTTTCTCTCTTTCTCTCTTTCTCTCTTTCTCTCTTTCTCTCTTTCTCTCTTTCTCTCTTTTCTCGCTCTCTTTCTCTTTCTCTTTCACTTTCTTTCTTTCTCTCTCTTTCTTTCTCTTTCTTTCTTCCTTTCTTTCTCTCTCTTTCTTTTTCTCTCTTTCTTTTTTCTTTCACTCTTTCTTTCTCTTTCTGTTTTCTCTCTCTTTTTCTCTTTGTCTCTTTCTTTCTCTCTTTCTCTATTTCCTTCTTTCTTTCTTTCTTTCTTTCTTTCTTTCTTTCTTTCTTTCTTTCTTTCTTTCTTTCTTTCTTTCTTTCTTTCTTTCTATTTCTTTCCTGTTAGCTATTTTGTGTTATTTCTATTTTTAACTTTATTTCTGTATTATTCTTTCACAGTATTTCTTCATTCTATGGTGAGGTTGGGTTTTACTTTTTTTTTTGGAGGAAGGAGGAGGGGTTTGATTTGGTTTTTTTTTCTATTCCCCTTTGGTTTTGGTTTATTGGTTTTTTTTGTTTTTCCCATGGACCTGTCTCTGGGATTCTATAATATACCAAACTCCTTCCTTCAACAAACAACTCCTTCTGTTTAGAAGGAATATTTTCCTTCCTAAATAAAAACTTGCAGCTACTCACAATTGCAATGCTTCAAAGTAAAAAATGTGGAGTGACAGTAGAAGATGGGTGAAAAAAATATATAGCATTAAAGGAAAACAATTCTCTGAGCTTGGTTCAAATAATATCAAGCAATAGCTTGATATAATCAGAAGTTATCATGATTACCTAAGTGCTCCACTCCTTTAAAGCACAGAGAGTCTCTCTGATGAGGAAGCATAAAAGGCATAGACTATGGCAAAAAATAATGTCAGGTAAATCCTCAAGAGTTATTTACTTATCAGAAATTACTCTAATGGCTTGCAAAATCAGCCCTGGGTGATGGCATTGATGAAGAGAGACAATAAAAGACCAATCAACACTTGTGACTAATATGTATCTTTTCAAAATGCCATCCGGAGGCTAATCATTGTCTCTGAAAGCAGCAGCAGAATGACAACAGGCTCTAGTTTGGAACCCTCTTTTATAAGCCTGAGAAGGGAATACCTACACTGATGTGGATAGTGCAAAGAGTCCAGGAATGGTTCTTTTAATGACAGGTGGAAAACAGACAGAAATCCTTTCTGGCTGGAGTTTGCTTTGCTGATCAACTTAGAATCATAGAATCAGAAACATAGAATCGGTCAGGGTTGGAAGGGACCACAAGGAGCAGCCACTTCCAACCCCCTTGCCATGACCAGGGACACCCTACCCTAGAGCAGGCTGCACACAGCCTCAGCCAGCCTGGCCTTAAGCACCTCCAGCCATGGGGCCTCAACCACCTCCCTGGGCAACCCATTCCAGCCTCTCACCACTCTCATGCCCAACAACTTCCTCCTCACCTCCACTCTCACTCTCCCCACCTCCAGCTTTGCTCCATTCCTCCTAGTCCTATCAATCCCTCCCCTCCCCAGGACACTACCTCTCCCTCCCCAGCTTTTTTGTAGCCCTCTTCAGATCCTGAAAGACCACAAGAAGGTCACCTGGGAGCCTCCTCTTCTGCATCCTGCACAGCCCCAACTCTTTCAGTCTGTGCTCACAGCAGAGCTGCTGCAGCCCTCTCAGCATCCTCCTGGCCCAGCTCTGGACACACTCTAGCGCGTCCACATCCTTCTAGTAATGAGGCTCTTACTTGAAAATCTTACTTGTAATCTTGCTTGAAAGTAAAAATGTGACAGTGCACCTGTCATATTTAATTGGAAATGTATTTGTAAGGAAGAAACTCTGAAGGAATAGGTAGAATGGGGGGGGAAAAGTATGATGTCCGTGTTTAACCTTAGCACTCACTCCGACCTCATTAGAGAATCACAGACTCACAGAATGTCTTAGATTGGAAAAGAGCTTCAAGCTCATCGAGTCCAATCATCAGTTTCACACTGACAAGTCCTTGACTAAATCAAATCCCTCAGCACAACATCTCATCACTAGGAATTGCTATGCTTGGAGAGGACCACCAGGATCAGCCAATCCAACCTTCGCCCCAGCAGCCTTCATCACTAGACCACAGCCTCAAGTGCCACAGCCACTCTCCTTCATGTACATCTCCTCTGGGGATGGTGACTCCACCACCTCCCTGGGCAGCCTGTTCCAGTGCCTGACCACTTGCTCAGGAAATAACTTCCTCCCAACATCCAACCTAAACCTCCCCTGATGCAACTTGAGGCCATTTCCTCTTGTCCTATCATTAGTGCTTTGGGAGAAGAGACCAGTTCCAGCCTCACTACAACCTCCTTCTAGGTAGCTGTAGAGGGCAATAAGGTCCCCTCTCAGCCTCCTCTTCTCCAGACTAAATGCCCCCAGCTCCCTCAGATGCTCATCATAGGCCATTTTTGCCAGCCCTCTCCCCAGCCTTGTTGCCCTTCTCTGCACCCACTCCAGAAGCATGAATAAATGAGAACAGAAAATGATCCAATGCCTTGGCACTGCCTGAGAAATGTTAAGTCTATGAATTGTCTATAATTGATGAAGATGATGATAGTTTAAGTACCATTATGTACATTAAGCTGAAAAAGTGTCCATAAAGGACCTAGGTGAAGGTGAGTTCTGCTGAGAAGAGAGAGGATAAGGATTTAAACAGTAAGAGAAGCCCCTTAGCTTCCAATGTGAGAGCAAAAGAAAATAGAATGTGAGTTACTCTTTGCTCTCTTTAGTTGATGTTTGAATCTGGGGATATAAAACCTGCACTGGAATGGCAATTCTTAGCTTTGGATTTTGAAATTCTCCAGAGTACAGGAAGGCTGTGGAGGGACTGGGAGCCTTTCTGCAACAAGGACAAGGAGAAGTGGGTTTAGACTGGCAGAAGGGAGATTGAAAGTCAATGTTAGGAGGAAGTTGTTTGCAGTGAGGGTGGTGAGACACTGGCACAGGTTGCCCAGGGAGGTTGTGGCTGCTCCCTCTCTGCAAGTGTTCAAGGCCAGGCTGCATGATGCCTTGAGCAATCTGCTCTAGTGGGAGATGTTCCTGCCTATGTCAGGGGGTTGGAACTGGCTGAGCTTTGAGCTTCCTTCCAACCCAAACCATTCCATGTTTCTCTGTCCACTAAACCTTGGCTTACATGAGTAGAATCTATGACCCAAGTATTTTTCCAACTGCTGATAAACAAAACTAAGATAAAAATGAATCCAAGCTCAGCTTGCATCTCATTGTGAGTGCTGCAGGATACAAATAAAGCTACTAAGGAATGTTTTAAGCAGGAAGTTAGCAATGAGTTGAATGTCCTGCGGAGTTCAACCCCTTTTGACACCTGGGTCAGTGTTATTCCATCCTCCTGTGCTTGCCTTTAATGAGTAAGTCTTCACTTTTTTTATCCACTTTAACAACTGTAGCATGCAGCTGATAAGTATTTCTCAACAGACTTTCCATCTCTGAACTGATCCTATTAAGAGAAGCTATAACACCTAATTTAACTAAGCACTCATTTCTTCATGCTTAACTCCCACTTTCCAGATTTTATGGATCTAATCAAAGGCATCTCCTGGTTCAGAGCTTCTACATAATAAGGTCTGTACAATGCAGAAGTGTGAATGGTTAAAGCTAAAATGTATAATATTTTTTTCCCCTATTAAATCACTTTTATTGCTCATACAGTCAGAATAAATGGGTTTCCCTTTAGCTGAACAGTGAGGTTTGATGGACTGACAGTATAGATGAAACACAGATGTAGCCATTTCCATCTCGTGCACAAAAGATTGCAGCATAAGCCCCCAAAATAGAATCATAGAATCAACCAGGTTGGAAGAGACCTCTAAGATCATCTAGTCCAACTTAACACCCAGCCCTAGCCAATCAGCCAGACCATAGAATCATAGAATCATAGAATCAAGCAGGTAGGAAGAGACCTCTAAGATCATCCAGTCCAACCTAGCACCCAGCCCTAGCCAGTCAGCCAGACCATGGCACTAAGTGCCTCAGCCAGGCTTTGCTTCAACACCTCCAGGGACAGCAACTCCACCACCTCCCTGGGCAGCCCATTCCAATGCCAATCACTCTCTCTGCCAACAACTTCCTCCTAACATCCAGCCTAGACCTGCCCTGGCACAGCTTAAGGCCACTGCAGGCCTTTGCAAACAGTCTCTCTTCATCCTTTCTATAGCCCACTTTGGGTACTGGAAGGTCACTATTAGATCTCCCTGGAGTTTTCTCTTCTCCAGGCTGAACACCCCCAGCTCCCTCAGCCTGTCCTCATAGCAGAGATGCTTCAAACCTCTGTTCATTTTGAACCCACTCCATCAACTCCATGTCCTTCCTATATTGAGTGCTCCAGAGCTGGACACAGCACTCCAGGTGAGGTCTCATCAGAGCCAAGCCAAGTGGCAGAATCCCCTCTCTGAATCTGCTGGCAGCACTACTTTTGTTGCAGCCCAGGATGTGATTAGACTTCTGGGCTGGAATCATTTAGACTGCACTCTGCTGTCTAGTTGTAATTACATCACATTTTTAGCATGACTTAAACACATGTTTTCTGAAGATCAGTTTGTTATGTTGTGTAGGAAACTCCAGCAAGGAGAAGTAGGTCTTGTGGTAAAAAAGAAACCAAGAGCAAAAACAACAAACAAACAAAAACTGCACTGAGTGCAGTCATCATGTTTTCTATTTTGGAAGTTGCTTACAGTAAGCATTAATCTCCAGATGTGTGTAAATGACTAAGGAGAGGCAGCTCTCATCTGTCATGCTTCAGCAGGAAATAATTATAGTTTCTCCTCTGCATATTTTCTTTGCTTTCAGATGCTTAGCTTTATATCAGAACAACCCAAAAGCTATCAACTCCTCTTTCAACTTCACCCCAAGCTTGTGAGAATCACTTTGCTACCTTTGCAAGATTCCAGGATGATAATCATAGAATCATAGAATCAATCAAGTTGGAAGAGACTTCCAAGATCAACCAGTCCAACCTAGTACCCAGCCCTGGCCAATCAACCAGACCATGGCACTAAGTGCCTCATCCAGGCTTTGCTTCAATACCTCCAGGGACACTGACTCCACCACCTCCCTGGGCAGCCCATTCCAATGCCAATCACTCTCTCTGACAACAACTTCTTCCTAACACCCAGCCTAGACCTCCCCTGGCACAACTTGAGACTGTGTCCCCTTCTTCTGTTGCTGCTTGCCTGGCAGAAGAGACCAACCCCACCTGGCTACAGCCTCCCTTCAGGGAGTTGTAGACAGCAATGAGGTCTGCCCTGAGCCTCCTCTTCTGCAGGCTGCACACCCCCAGCTCCCTCAGCCTCTCCTCACAGGGCTCTGTTCCAGACTCCTCCCCAGCTTCATCACCCTTCTCTGGACACCTTCCATCACCTCAGCATCTCTCTTGAATTGAGCCCAGAACTGGACACAGCACTCAAGGTGTGGCCTGAGCAGTGCTGAGTACAGGGGCAGAAGAACCTCCCTTGTCTTGCTGGCCACACTGCTCCTGAGCCAGCCCAGGATGCCATTGGCTCTCTTGGCCACCTGGGCACACTGCTGCCTCATCTTCACATACTCTCTATCAGCACCCTCAGCTCCCTCTCTGCCTGGCTGCTCTCAGTCACTCAGTCCCCAGCCTGTAGTGCTGTTTGGGGTTGTTATGACCAAAGTGCAGAACCCTGCACTTGGCCTTATTCAATCTCATCCCATTGGCCTCTGCCCACCCATCCAGCCTGGTCAGGTCCCTCTGCAGGGCTCTCCTACCTTCCAACAACTCCACACCTGCTCCTAGCTTGGTGTCATCTCCAAACTTACTGCTGCTGGACTCAATCCCCTCACCCAGATCATCAATAAAGATATTGAACGTTAAGATATACTTGCTTTGAGATGAATTATTGAGTTAGCTTTAAGAGAAAGATCTATTTCAACTAAATATTTGATCTGCAGGTTTCATATTTTATATTCTGCAGTTAAAATCCAGCAGCAGAATTCCTTTTAGTCAAGCTAAACACCATGTCAGAAATGTAGGAGCTGGAGTATGTCTTCAATTGCTGTTTGCCACTATAACTCAAAGCCTTTCTAAGCATCAGTAGGATGCTCTCTTTTGTTGAATGTCATATTTTAGTCCTTTTAAAATGCATCCCCTTTGATATTTGGGGGGAGGGGGGAAATAACCACATCCTTCCCATAAAATAAGGAGGAAAATAGGAAGAGAGAGTTGGATAAAATAAGAGTCAAATACTTCACAATAAGCCATCAAGGTTAATAATGTAATATTAAGTAATTGTAGTATGTATTATAGTTTGTGTCTTGTCAGAGAGAGTGATTGGCATTGGAATGGGCTGCCCAGGGAGGTGGTGGAGTTGTTGCCCCTGGAGGTGTTGAAGCAAAGCCTGGATGAGGCACTTAGTGCCATGGTCTGGTTGATTGACCAGGGCTGGGTGCTAGGTTGGACTGGATGAGCTTGGAGATCTCTTCCATCCTGGTTAATTCTATGATTCTCTCTGCTGCTGGTTGTGCTGTCTTATGCCTTACTGATAGAATCATAGAATGGTTTAGGTTGGAAGTGACCTCAAAGATCATCCAGTTCCAACCCCCTGCCACAGACAGGCAGGGACACCTCCCACTAGAACAGGTTGCTCAAGGCCTCATCCAGCCTGGCCTTGAACACCTCCAGGGAGGGAGCAGCCACATCCTCCCTGGGCAACCTGTGCCAGTGTCTCATCACCCTCAGTGCAAACAACTTCTTCCTAACATCTAGTTCAAATCTCTCCTCATCCAATTTAAACCCATTCTTCTTTATCTTGTCATTACAAGACCTTGTCAATAGTCCCTCCCCAGCCCTCACATAGCCCCCTTGAGATACTGGAAAGCCACTTCAAGGTGTCCTCAAAGCCTTTTCTTCTCCAGGTTGCAAATCCCCAACTCTTGTAGCCTGCCCTAGTAGGAGAGCTGGAATATTCTAGTCTAGTCTAAATATTCTATTCTAGTCTAAATATTCTATTCTATATGAGCCTATCCTCATGACAGAGCTGCTGCAGGCCTCTGAGAATCTTGGTGGCCTCCCCTGGACTTGCTCCAACAGCTCCATGTCCTGCTTGTGTTGGGGGCTCCAAGTCTGTACACAACATTCCAGGTGGAGTCTCACTTTTTTCTCTTGAAACATTCCAGACATGAAGATGGAGCACAGAGCCAAAGCTGCCAACTCTCACCCTTAGAAAGGAAACAGAGGGACAGGGATCTGCTGAAGAGGGTCCAGTGGAGGGCTAAGAGAATGATGAGGGGACAGGAGGGCATCGCTTATGAAGAGAGGCTGAGGGACCTGGGGCTGCTTAGTCTGGAGAAAAGAAGGATTAAAGGGGATTTGATAAATGTTTATAAGTATCTGAGGGCTGCCAGGAGTGTGGGGACAGGCTCTGCTCACTGCTCCCTGGCATAGGACAAGGAGCAATGGGTGTAAGCTGCAGCAAAAGAGGTTCTGCCTCAACACAAGGGGGAAACTTCTTTACTGTGAGGGTCATAGAGCACTGGCACAGGCTGCCCAGAGAGGTTGTGGAGTCTCCTTCTCCGAAGCCTTTCAAGGCCTGTCTGGATGTGTTTCTCTGTGATCTGTGTTAGGATTGTCCTGCTCTGTCAGGGAGGTTGGACTTGATGATCTCCTTGGGTCCCTTCCAACCTCTAGCACCCTGTGAGCCTGTGAAACAAGTGCTGGAGCTCCAGCAGCTGACCTGCCATGGGAGGCAGCTGTGACTCCACACAGCTGATCCATTCCTTTATGCTCTCTAAACTCACCACAGTCAGAAAACGAGTTACTAAGATAATTACCTCCCACATTATGGCTTTACTGGTTGCTCCTTCAACACATTGATTTCATTAGCAGCTAATCCCAGTTGGAACCACCTCACCATATGCATAGCAGATCCAAGCCCAGAAACGTGGCACCAGTGTTTCACCTGCAGTTTAAATGGAGATTTGTAGGTTAGTTTTGTGATGAAGTGTTTTCTTTTGGACCTGTTTGCTTGTTTGTTCTGAGTTGGTTTTGAACACAGCTTGCAGAGCCTTGTTCTGCCTAAAATGAAGTGCGTTTCCTAATTGTGGGTGTGTGCAGCACATCCAAGGGTGCGATAGAAGCTTTCTAAGCTGCAGCTCATTTATTATGGACAGCAGATAGCTTTGTACTGCACCTCTTTAGTCACTGAGCAACCTAAAAGCTAGTCTGCATTAGCACTTGAAAGCATCTCCCCTAGGAGGAGAGCCTGAGAGCCCTGGGGCTGTTTAGTCTGGAGCAGAGAAGGCTGAGAGGGGATCTGAGCAATGTCTCTCACTAGCTGAGGGGTGGGGGTCAAGTGGAGGGGGCCAAGTTCTTTTCACTGGTCAACAGCAATAAGCCAAGGAGCAATGGATGCAAACTGGAGCAGAGAAGGTTTCATAGAAACATAGAATCAAGGAGGTTGGAAGAGACCTCCAAGCTCATCCAGTCCAATCTAGCACCCAGCCCTGGCCAATCAACCAGACCATGGCACTAAGTGCCTCAGCCAGGCTTTGCTTCAACACCTCCAGGGACAGCGACTCCACCACCTCCCTGGGCAGCCCATTCCAATGCCAATCACTCTCTCTGGCAGGAACTTCCTCCTAACATCCAGCCTAGACCTCCCCTGGCACAACTTGAGACTGTCCCCTTCTTCTGTTGCTGCTTGCCTGGCAGAAGAGACCAACCCCACCTGGCTACAGCCTCCCTTCAGGTAGCTGCAGACAGCAATGAGGTCTGCCCTGAGCCTCCTCTTCTGCAGGCTGCACACCCCCAGCTCCCTCAGCCTCTCCTCACAGGGCTCTGCTCCAGGCTCCTCCCCAGCTTCATCACCCTTCTCTGGACACCTTCCAGCACCTCAACATCTCTCTTGAATTGAGGAGCCCAGAACTGGACACAGCACTCAAGGTGTGGCCTGAGCAGTGCTGAGCACAGGGGCAGAAGAACCTCGCTTGTCCTGCTGGCCACACTGCTCCTGAGCCAGCCCAGGATGCCATTGGCTCTCTTGGCCACCTTGGCACACTGCTGCCTCATCTTCATCTCCTCTCTACCAGCAGCCCCAGGTCCTTCTCTGCCTGGCTGCTCTCAGCCACTCTGTCCCCAGCCTGTAGTGCTGCTTGTATGGATGCATTACATTCACTTGCAAAAAAACCTTCCACCTTGCACAACATTTCAGGCAAAGACAGAGCAGTTTTGCCACATTGCATCTTTCTATGTGGTGAGAAAATCTTTAGCAAATGTTTTCTTTCTGACAACACAGTCTAAAATATGAGTTCATTTCTGTCATAGAAATGAAAACGCTGAAATCACACCGAGAGGAAACTGGACACAGGGGCAGAAGAACCTCCCTTTGCCTGCTGGCCACACTGCTCCTGAGCCAGCCCAGGATGCCATTGGCTCTCTGCCTCAGTTCTAATTTAAATTCCTAGAGACTCAAATATAATGAGGACTCCAGAATTGGATGTAGCTCTCCAGGTGAGGTCTCAGCAGAGTGAAGAGGCAGAATCACCTCTCTGGCTCTGCTGGCCACTCTTCTTTTGATGCAGCCCAGGATATTATTTTCTATCTGTTTGTAATGAGATGGAGTGCAAGGGAAAGGAAAAGGTGGTGTGAGGTTGATGGCAGTGCCCTTAGAATTTCATTTCTGCCTTCAGAAGGGGCATCTCCATAAAAGGTTTGTCTGAAAACAGCCCTTGGAGCCATGACTCCTGAGCAACCTACTCTCTTCTGTAGGCTTAGAATCAGAGAATCAGGCAGGGTTAGAAGGGACCACAAGGAGCAGACAGTTCCAATCTCCCTGCCATGCCCAGGGACACCCTGGTCAGGCTGGCCAGAGCCTCATCCAGCTTGGCCTCAAACACCTCCAGCCATGGGGCCTCAACCACCTCCCTGGGCAACCCATTCCAGCCTCTCACCACTCTCATGCTCAACATCTTCCTCCTCACCTCCACCCTGACTCTCCTCACTTCCAGCTTTGCTCCATTCCCCCCCCAGTCCTGCCACTCCCTGACAGCCTAAAAAGTCCCTCCTCAGCTTTTTTGTAGCCCCCTTCAGATGCTGGAAGGCCACAAGAAGGTCACCTGGGAGCCTCCTCTTCTCCAGCCTGCACAGCAATTGACTGAACAGGCTGTTAGCTGAACCAAATCCCTCACTTGGCCTCCAGAGGTTTTCCATCTCTCTCCCAAATCTTTTCAAGCTTGCAAAGGAATCCACTTCTAAAATCTCCTTTCCATGAATGAAGTTGCTGAACAGCAGATTGTCCTTGTGCTCAGAGGCAGGAAGCAAGCACAAGAGCTTTTCCTTTAGGGAGATAAAGTCCTTCCTGCCTCTCCACTTACTCCAGCTGCTCTTCTATTTCTGAACGTGAAGCAGTTGAGTAGAGCTCACTCTTAACCAGGGCTAGAAGCAAACACACCAAAAGGTCTCTGTAAAAATCACAACTCTTCAACAATTGCTGAGTTGGGCAAAAGTTGAAGAGGGGCAACAAAAAAATGGAAGTGGAGCTGTGTGGTATTTTGAAACAGGTCTTGGGGCAACATTTTCAGGCCTTTTAGTTCTAACTTGCTTCTTGAAACCCTTCTGTGAGAAGGGCAATGTCTAAACCCAAGCAATGGATTTGTCCTTTGAGACACTAAGCCAACTAAATAGCTCTGGGAAAGAGGGGTTGAGAATGTGTCATAAGGAAAGAGAGAGAGGGGAAGAGGGGAAGAGGGAAAAGGAGTAAGATAGAGGGGGAAAGAGAGAGAAAGAGAGAGGAAAAGGGTGAAAGAGAATGAGAGGGAGAGAGAGATGAGAGGAAGGGAAGGAAAGGAAGGAGAAAGAGGGAGGGAGGAAAAAGGAGGAAGAAAGAGGGTAAAAGAGAAAGAGAGAGGGGAAGAGAAAAAGGGAGAAAAAGGGAGGGAGGAAAAAGGAGTAAGAAAGAGAGAGAAAGAGAGAGTAAAAGAAAAAAGGGAGAAAGAGAATGAGAGAGAGCGAGATGAGAGGAAGGGAAGGAAAGGAAGGAGGAAAAGGGGGGAGGGAGGAAAAAGAAGTAAGAAAGAGGAGAAAAGAGAAAGAGAGAGGAAAAGAGAAAAAGGGAGAAAGAGGGAGGGAAAAGGGGTAAGAAAGAGGGAAAAGGAGAAAGAGAGAGGAGAAGAGAAAAAGGGAGAAAGGGGGAGGAAAAAAAGGTGTAAGAAAGAGGGAAAAAAGAGAAAAAGAGGAAAAGAGAAAAGGGAAGAAAGAATGAGAGAGAGAGCAAGATGAGAGAAAGGGAAGGAAGGGAAGGAGGAGAAAGGGAGGGAGGAAAAAGGAGTAAGAAAGGGAAAAAGAGAGAGAAAGAGAGAGGAAAAGAGAAAAAGGGAGAAAGAGAATGCGAGAGAGGAAGGGAAGGAACAGAAGGAGGAGAAAGAGGGAGGGAGGAAAAAGGAGTAAGAAAGAGGGAAAAAGAGAGAGAAAATGAGAAAAAGGGAGAAAGAGAATGAGAGAGATGAGAGGAAGAGAAGCTGGGGAAGGAGGGGAAGAAGGAGAAGGAGGGGAGAGAAGGGAAGGGGAAAGGAAGGGGAGGGGAAAGGAAGGGGAGGGGAAAGGAAGGTGGAAAGGAAGGGGAAAGAGGACGAGAAAGGAGAAGGGGAGGAGGAAGAAGAAGGGGAGGGGAGGAAAGGGAAGGGGAGGGGAAGGGAGAGGTGGGGCAGGGGAAAGGGAAGGAGAAGGGGAAAGGAAAGGGGAAGTGAAATAGAACACCTATCTCTTAGGAGCTCAGAGTTTTAGTCCCCATCCTGAAATGGGAAGGACTTGCTGGTTGGGTTGGATTGAAGTTGAGTGTTTCACAGAACAGTGATGTTATTGCTGCTGAGACTGCTCCTGCAGTCATTGTCACAGCTTCTCTCTCATCTTTCACACCAGTTTGCTCGTGTAGTGTCTCTGATCTTGGCTGGCTACCAGATGCCCACTTAGCTGCTCTCTAATTCCTCCCCCTCTACAGGACATGGGGAGAAAATAAGATGGAAAAGCTCAGGGGTTGAAATAAATACAGGGATGTCACTTACCAATTACCATTAAGGGCAAAACAGACTTGGCTGGGGAAAATGAATGTAATTTATTACCCATTAAACATAGAGTGGGATGGTGAGGAACAAAGAATAAAGCTAAAACACCCAACCCCCCTTCCCCACCCAATTCTTCCCAGGCTTTAATTCACTCCTTCATTTTCTCCTCCTGTTGACACCTGTGGAATTAACTCTGAAAGCTTCTCCTTTCTAACCTAATAGCCTAATTTGTGCTTTAAACCACTCTGCCTTCTGCAGCCAAGTGCAGGTAAAAGGCTGCTTGTGAGGTGATCTAGACTATAGATAAACAAATCAATGAGAACCTCCACGTTCTGTGGGTACCACTCAGGGGGAGGAGGATGACAGGGCACAGCTGTCATTAATTAGAAGGATGTAACTTAGTTTTGCCTCATAGCTAATTACTTCATAATTAGCACCGAGTGGCTTTATTCCATTGCCTTTCTGGGTTCTATTTCAGACCAAAAGTGAACAGAAGTGGTTTTCCCTCATATCAAAATGCTGCCTGCAGTTTGTGAGGATCCTCCCTTGTGACACAGCAGGCTGCTGGCAGAGAAGAGAGAGAACTTCCTTCTCACAAGGAATTTTCTGAGGGTACAGTTTTGTTAATTAATTTTCAAGAAGAGCTTTGCTGAGGACACACCACGAGTGTCCTGGCACTCCCTAACAGCCTTAAAAGTCCCTCCCCAGCCTTTTTGTACCCCCCTTCAGACACTGAAAGGCCACAGGAAGGCCACCTGGGAGCCTCCTCTTCTCCAGCCTGCACAGCCCCAACTCTTTCACTCTGTGCTCACAGCAGAGCTGCTGCAGCCCTCTGAGCATCCTCCTGGCCCTGCTCTGGACACTCTCCAGCATCTACACAGCCCTCTTGTCATAGGGGCTCCAGAACTGGATGCAGTACTCCAGGTGGGGTCTCAGCAGAGCAGAACAGAGCAGAGCAGAGGGGGAGAATCACCTCCCTCCACCTGCTGGCCACACTTCTGCTGCTGCAGCCCAGGTTCTGCTTGGCTTTCTGGGCTGCAAGTGCACACTGCTGGCTCCTGTTGAGCTTCTCCTCCAGCAGCACCCCCAGGTCCCTCTCCTCAGAGCTGCTCTCCAGCCACTCACTGCCCAGCCTGGATTGGTTCTTCGCTTTGCCTTGACCCAGCTGCAGGACCTTGCACTTGGCTGTGTTGAACCTCCTGAGGCTGGCTTGTGCCCACCTCTGCAGCCTGTCCAGCTCCCTCTGGGTGGATCCCTGCCCTCCAGCCTGGCTGCTGCACCACACAGCTTGGTGTGGTCAGCAAACTTGCTGAGGCTGCACTCAGTGCCTCTGTCCATGGCACCCACAAAGATGTTGAACAAGACTGGTCCCAGGACTGATCCTTGTGGGATTCCATTTGTCACTGGCCTCCTCTTGGGCATGGAGCCATTGACAGGCACTCTTTGGGTGCAGCCACGAGCCAGTTCTTTATCCATGTTGTGGTCCAAAGGTTATCCAGTCCAACCTCCTCTGCAGTAAGCAGGGGCATCCTCAACTAGATCAGGTTGCCCAGAGCCCTCTCCAGCCTCACAGGGTATTCAAGAGATATTCAAGGTGAGGCTGGAGAGGGCTCTGGGCAATCTGAACTAGTCAAGGATGTCTCTGCAGACTGCAGACAGAGTTGGACTTTGGAGACCTCTTCCAACCCAGACCTTTCTGTGATTCCATGATCTCCAGGGATTGGGCCTCAACCACCTCCTTGGGCAGTCTGTTCCAGTGTTCCACCACCTTCATAGTGCAGAACTTATTCACTTGTTCCTAATATCCAATCTCAATCTGCTCTGCTCTAACTTGAAGCCATTGCCCTCATTCTATCCCTGCAGGCCTTTGCAAACAGTATCTCTCCATCCTTCTTGTAGCCCTCTTCAGGTACTGGGAGGCTGCTATTAGGTCTCCTTGAAGCCTTTTCTTCTCCAGTTTGCAGCTGAGCTTGGCACATGAATGACTTCTAACTTCTTAAGCAGGCAAAAAGTACTCTGGATTGCTCACAGCAAAAATGCTCTTCAGAGCTTGAGAGATTGCCCAACTTCTTGAGTTACCTGTTCCAGTGTTTCACCACTTTCATGGTGCAGAACTTGTTCCTAATATCCAAGCTCAGTCTGCTCTGCTCTAATTTGAAGCCATTGCCCTCATCCTATCCCTGCAAGCCTTTGCAAATTGTATCACAGTATATCAGAGTATCAGAGTATCACCAAGGTTGAAAGAGACCTCATAGAGCATCGAGTCCAACCCTTTACCACAGAGCTCAAGGCCAGACCATGGCACCAAGTGCCACGTCCAGTCCTGCCTTGAACAGCTCCAGGGACGGCGACTCCACCACCTCCCCGGGCAGCCCATTCCAGTGTCCAGTGACTCTCTCAGGGAAGAACTTTCTCCTCACCTCCAGCCTAAATTTCCCCTGGCATAGCTTGAGGCTGTGTCCTCTCGTTCTGGTGCTGGCCACCTGAGAGAAGAGAGCAACCTCCTCCTGGCCACAACCTCCCCTCAGGTAGTTGTAGACAGCAGCAAGGTCTCCCCTGAGCCTCCTCCTCTCCAGGCTAATAGTCTCTCTCCATCCTTCTCATAGCCCTCCTCAGGTACTGGAAGGTTGTTATTAGCTCTCCTCAGAGCCTTTTCTTCTCCAGCTTGAAGCTGAGCTTGGCACATGGATGACCTCTAACTGCTTAAACAGGCAAGAAGTAGTCTGGATTGCTCGCAGCAAAAATGCTCTTCAGAGTTTGAGAGATTGTGACAAAACATTTTTACAAGTCAGTTCTGCTGGGTTGGTGCAGAGGAAGAAGAATTCCTCCCCTCTTGTCACGCTGCTCAGATAACCTGAAACAAGAGGCAATTGTTACTATTATGTAGGTAAAATTATTCAGTGCAAAGCAGCATTTCAGAGTACCAGAGAAGAGATGCATTTAACAGGACCTAAATACAGCTACTCTCCATAAATCTCTTTTGATTGGATTCCTACTTTCCCCCATCCATCTTATGCACTTGAAGAGTGACAGTAGTGATGATTCACTTAAATTCCATTAGTCACAGGTAAATGAGCACCCTCTGAATTTATAGCCAAGCCAGGTACTTGACTGCAGGTTATCTGGGTGAGCTTCCATTTAGAGACACTGAAGGTGTCTTGCAGCCCAGAGAAGCCAACCAGAGCCTGGGCTGCAGCAAGAGAAGTGGAGAATGTGAGGAGGAAGTTGTTGAGCATGAGAGTGGTGAGAGGCTGGAAATGAGTTGCCCAGGGAGGTGGTTGAGGCTCCATGGCTGGAGGTGTTTAAGGCCAGGCTGGCTGAGGCTGTGTGCAGCCTGCTCTAGGGTAGGGTGTCCCTGGGCATGGCAGGGGAGTTGGAACTGGCTGATCCTTGTGGTTCTTTCCAACCCTTACTGATTCTATGATTCCCTGGAGGTGTTTGAGGCCAGGCTGTCTGAGGCTGTGTGCAGCCTGCTCTAGGGTAGGGTGTCCCTGGGCATGGCAGGGGGGTTGGAACTGTCTGCTCCTTGTGGTCCCTTCCAACCCTGACTGATTCTATGATTCTAAGTGTGAGCAGCAGGGCAGAGGAAGTGATCCTCTCCCTCTACTCTGCACTGGTGAGACCCCACCTGGATACTGCATCCAGTTCTGGAGCATCTATTACAAGAGAGATATGGAGGTGTTGGAAGGTGTCCAGAGGCCACAAGGATGAGCAGAGGGCTGGAGCTGCTTTGCTTTGAGGAGAGACTGAGAGAGTTGGGGCTGTTCAGTGTGGAGAGAAGAAGGCTCCAAGGTGACCTTATTGTGGCCTTTCAATATCTGAAGGGGGCTACAAGAAAGCTGGGGAGGGACTTTTTAGGCTGTCAGGTGGTGTTAAGCCTGGGGAGAATGGAGCAAAGCTAAAAATGAGTAGATTCAGACAGACTGGATATTATGAAGAAGTTCTTCAGCATGAGAGTGGTGAGACACTGGAAAGGGTTGCCCAGGGAGGTGTTTTGAAGCCTCATCCCTGGAGGTGTTTAAGGCCAGGCTGAATGAGGCTCTGGACAGCCTGATCTAGTTTGAGGTGTCCCTGCCCTTGGCAGGGTGGTTGGAACTGGCTGCTCCTCGTGGTCCCTTCCAACCCTGACTGATTCTATGATTCTAAGGGGAAGAAAAAAAGATGTAGGAAATGTTCTGGAACACAAACCCTGTGAGGAGAGGCTGAGGGAGCTGGGGGTGTGCAGCCTGGAGAAGAGGAGGCTCAGGGCAGACCTCATTGCTGTCTACAACTCCCTGAAGGGAGGCTGTAGCCAGTTGGGGTTGGTCTCTTCTCCCAAGCACCCAGCAACAGAACAAGGGGACACAGTCTCAAGTTGTGCCAAGGCAGGTCTGGGCTGGATATTCTTGGCAGAGAGAGTGATTGGCATTGGAATGAACTGCCCAGGGAGGTGGTGGAGTCACCATCCCTGGAGGTGTTTAAAAGGAGACTGGATGGGGCACTCAGTGCCATGGTCTGGTTGATTGGCCAGGGCTGGGTGCTAGGTTGGACTGAATGATCTTGGAGGTCTCTTCCAACCTGCTTGATTCTATGATTCTATGATTGTTATCAATTAAGTGGACAGTGCTCACTAAACCTTTCACACATAAGGAAAGTGAGATGCCTTAAAAATAACCAGCCAGAAATAGGCTAAAGAGCCTCCTCTCAGGCAACTTTCTCCCCTTGGCAAGAAGATAAGGACTTTTACACAGCCAGCTATTGGGCTGCCTCCCTTTATGCAGACATTTGTCAGCTCTGGATTGTGTTAGCAAAATGTATCCTGACACCTTGAAAATTGCTTAGAAATAAATGTACTTGCAGAAGAGTTTTGTCATTTCTGATATCTAACAAGGAAGGCTTTAAAGAAGCTTTTGTTTGCTTCTCATCCATAAATCACAGCTTAGAGTGCTCTTGATTCCATATATAATCATAGAATCAAGCAGGTTGGAAGAGACCTCCAAGCTCAGACAGTCCAACCTAGCACCCAGCCCTAGACAATCAACCAGACCATTGCACTAAGTGCCTCATCGAGGCTTTGCTTCAACACCTCCAGGGACAGTGACTCCACCACCTCCCTGGGCAGCCCATTCCAATGCCAATCACTCTCTCTGCCAACAACTTCCTCCTAACACCCAGCCTAGATCTCCCCTGGCACAACTTGAGGCTGTGTCCCCTTCTTCTGCTGCTGGTTGCCTGGCAGAAGAGCTCAACCCCACCTGGCTACAGCCTCCCTTCAGGTAGCTGCAGACAGCAATGAGCTCTGCCCTGAGCCTCCTCTTCTGCAGGCTGCACACCCCCAGCTCCCTCAGCCTCTCCTCATTGTGGGCCTAAGTCATTTCCATACAAAATAGCTGAATGCTGGAAGCAGGGGGAGGGAGGAGGGGAAAGTAGTTATTGTTTAGTGACCACTGTTTGCCAACCAGATGGATAATTTAGATGAAGAAGGAAAAGAAATCAAAGCATCAAGTATGAAGAGATGACTTTTGTTGTTCAGGCTGGCTTCATCTATTTGCAGGTTGATATCCAAGCAGAAAATTAACCTGGAGAAATTGGCATTAATTTTAATTGACTAAGATAGATTTTGGAACCATAATGGTACTTTTCACTCAGGCTGCTGCTTATCAGTTTGAACAGAGGTCAAGTTACTAGCACAGAATCAGAGAATCACAGACTCACAGAATGTCTTAGATTGGAAAAGATCTTCAAGCTCAGCAAGTCCAATCATTACTTTCACACTGACAAGCCCTTGACCAAACCAAACCCCTCAGCACAACATCTCATCACTGGGAATTGCTATGCTTGGGAAGGACCACCAGGATCAGCCAGTCCAACCTTCATCCCAGCAGCCTTCATCACTGCACCATAGCCTCAAGCACCACAGCCACTCTCCTTATAAACACCTCCAGGGATGGTGACTCCACCACCTCCCTGGGCAGCCTGCTCCAGTGCCTGATCACCTGCTCAGGAAAGAGCTTCCTCCCAACAGCCAACCTAAACCTCCCCTGATGCAACTTGAGGCCATTTCCTCTTGTCCTATCATTAGTACTTCAGAAGAGATCAGCTGCAGCCTCACCAAAACCTCCTTTTAGGTAGTTGTAGAGGACAATAAGTTCCCCTCTCAGCCTCCTCTTCTCCAGACTAAACACCCCCAGCTCCCTCAGCTGCTCCTCATAGCTCCTGTTTGCCAGACCTCTCCCCAGCCTCATTGCCCTTGTCTGCACTGCTCCAGCACCTCAATGTCCCTCCTGTACTGTGGTGACCAAACTGGATACAGTACTCGAGGTGTGGTCTCACCAGTGCTGAGCTCAGGAGCATGATCACCTCCCTACTCCTGCTGCTCACACCATTGCTGATACAGGCCAGGATGCTGTTGGCTACCTGGGCACACTGCTGCCTCATCTTCAGCCAGCTGTCCAAGGCAACAACCTTTAACTCTGCTTGCTGGCCCTCAGGTTTGTGTTGAGTTTCAAAGGTGTGTCAATCCCTCCTCAAGGTTAAATGAAGCAAGAGCCTGAAGTAATAAGTGATTTTTGTTTCAGCCAGGAGGAAGAAGAGACTTTATCATCTCCTTGGGTGGTCTAACTCTGCATTTCTCCACCAGATGCTGTTTGAGCTTTTGTTTTTTTTACTGGATACTGAACCAGCTGCCTGTGGTTTACCAGAATGAGGTAAAATCTGACTAGATGCCTTGGTTGGTACCCATCTAGGTACATCTGTTCTTCGAGTGACAGCCACAGATGCTGATGATGCCAACTATGGGAACAGTGCCAAAGTGGTGTACAGCATCCTCCAGGGACAGCCATACTTCTCAGTGGATCCAGAAACAGGTTAGCAATCCATCCAGTCTTACACTTTGCAATGATAGGGAGAGGATGGAGGGGTCAAGGGGCTGTATATTTGCATTTAAACACTGGAACAAACTTTTCTTGATGGGAACTGGAATCACAGTCACAATCACAGCCAAAATGTGCCTTTTTCCCTTTGAATTAATATTACAGAACTGCTTTGCTTGGCCTGAAAACACCTCTGGAAGAGGACTGTAAAGGTCAGGAGTTTAGAAGGGGTCTTAGAACATTCTTCAATCTAATATTCTATTCTGGTGGTGTTCAGCCTGGAGAAGAGGAGGCTCAGGGCACACCTCATTGCTGTCTACAACTACCTGAAAGGAGGTTGTAGCCAGGTGGGGTTGGGCTCTTCTCCCAGGACAGAACATGAGGACACTGCCTCAAGCTGTGCCAGGGCAGGTTCAGGCTGGATATTAAGAAGTTGTTCTTCACAGCAAGAGTGATTAGCATTGGAATGGGCTGCCTGGGGAGGTGGTGGAATTTCCATCCCTGGAGGTGTTTAAAAGGAGGTCGCATGAGGCACTTAATGCCATGGTTTAATTAATTAGAAGGTGTTAGGTGATAGGTTGGACTGGATGATCTTGAAGGTCTTTTCCAAACTGGTTAATTCTGTGATTCTGTCATCCACATCCTCCTTGGAGCTGTTCAAGACCAAGTCAGATGAGACCTTGAGAGACCTGTTCTAGTGGGAGGTGTCCCTGCCTGTGGCAAGGGGGTTGGAGCTGGGTGAGCTTTGAGGTCCTTTCCAACCTAAGCCATTCTAAAGGTTTTCATTTACACACACTCACAGTATCACAGTATCACCAAGGTTGGAAGAGACCTCATAGATCATCAAGTCCAACCCTTTACCACTCCTCTCATCTCTCTCCATTTTTTCCTTTTCTCCAAGCTCCTTCTCAAAATGTCTTTACCAGACATGAGAAGGGAATCAGGGCAAGAACTTACTGACTGGGGGGGTTGGACTCGATGATCTCTTTGGGACCTTTTGTGATGGTTTGAGTGTTCCCTGACCCCCCCCCCCCCACACACACACTTTGGAAATCACCCAGACTAGACTCAGCCAGCTCTGGGAACTGCATGAAGCTTATATTTACAGCTAGCACAATATACAAGCAGATATTTACAGTAGATACAGTTATAGACAGAGATAGACAAGGTAAAAGGTAATACAGAAACACAACAGCCCTCCCAGAAACCTGAGTCCCCAGGAGGGGCTCCCAACCACCCTTCCACCTTCTCCCACCTCTCTCAACCTTACTCAGTCCCAAGGAAGAATGGAGGTTTGGGCAGGGGGTTAGGAAGCAAAGTGGATTGATCAGAGAGACAACAGAGAGGCTAGAGAGAGAGATGCAGCCCAGAGCTCCCCAGAAAAAGTGCCCTATCTATGTTTGGATTCCTTTTCTTATACCTCTCAGCAAGCCTGTGAGGGAAGTAGACATCACCCTTGTTTCCCTTTCACAGCCTGTAATCTAATTCTCCTCACCAAAAGATTCCAGCTAGCTTCAAACTAGTATACCCTTCCAACCTGGAGGTGCTCAAGACCAGGTTGAGAGCCCTTGAGTGACCTGTTCTAGTGGGAGGTGTCCCTGCCTATGACAGAGGGTTTGGACTAGATGATCTTTGAGGTCACTTCCAACTTAACAGTAGGAGCCCAGGAAGACTGATGCTTTTCTCTCCTCAGTCTATGTGGTTTATTCATTCACCTTTAGTCCCTCATTTTTTTATTGTGCTCTCCAACTGCCTGAGACATTTAAATTACATTTATGACATTTATTGTGCTGTACAAGTGCCTGAGCTGTTAAAATTACATTTATGACCCTTTTTTGGGAAATTGAACACCCAAAGAAAATTTTCAGATCCTAATTTTACAGTCCTGTCCAATATTTTTATTGCCCAGGGCCCTACCTGACTTGGAGAGGTCATCACTGGTCATTAAAATCTATGATCTATTACAATTCAATGAATGTGGCCAAAGCACTCTAGGGTTCAGCCTTATGCTGTAATATCCAAACCTCACCAGGGCTGGAGATTTTAAAAGACATTCAAATTGTAACTGCTTATAGGATTTGGACAATATAGTTCAGTAATCCAACAAAGGTAACTGAGGAGAGGGACTTGGGGATGCTGCTGGAGGAGAAGCTCAACAGGAGCCAGCAGTGTGCACTTGCAGCCCAGAAAGCCAAGCAGAGCCTGGGCTGCAGCAGCAGAAGTGTGGCCAGCAGGTGGAGGGAGTTGACTCTCCCCCTATGCTCTGCTCTGCTCTGCTCTGCTCTGCTCTGCTCTGCTCTGCTGAGACCCCACCTGGAGTACTGCATCCAGTTCAGGGCTCTCCAGTTCAGGTGGGACAGGGATCTACTGGAGAGGGTTCAGCAGAGGGCTACAAGGATGATTAGGGGACTGGAGCACTGCCTGATGAGGAGAAGCTGAGGGACCTGGGACTTACAGAATCATAGAATCAAGCAGGTTGGAAGAGAGCTCCAAGCTCAGCCAGTCCAACCTAGCACCCAGCCCTGGCCAATCAACCAGACCATGGCACTAAGTGCCTCATCCAGGCTTTGCTTGGACACTTCCTGGGACATAGAATCACAGAATCAACCAGGTTGGAAGAGACCTCCAAGCTCATCCAGTCCAACCTAGCACCCAGCCCTGGCCAGTCAACCAGACTCATGGCACTAAGTGCCTCATCCAGGCTTTGCTTCAACACCTCCCAGCACAGTGACTCCATCACCTCCCTGGGCAGCCCATTCCAATGCCAACCACTCTCTCTGCCAACAACTTCCTCCTAACACCCAGCCTAGACCTCCCCCAGCACCTGCACAGTTTATCTCCCAGAAATCCATTTAAAGACTCTGAGATTCAAGAGAGTGCTGCTTCCTTTCCTTCACCTCACTCTCTCTCCTTTTGTTTCTGTTTTGTTTTGTTTCCTTCTCTTTTCTCCAAGGCATAATCAGGACTGCTTTGCCAGATATGAGCAGAGAAAACAGAGAACAATACCAAGTGGTCATCCAGGCCAAAGACATGGGAGGACAGATGGGTGGCCTGTCGGGGACCACCACTGTGAACATCACACTGACTGATGTCAACGACAATCCGCCTCGCTTCCCCCAGAGTATGGAGCCTCTAACTCTCCTCTGTGTTTCCAAAGAGCCTCTCTCAAATCAGCTCTTTTGCTGTCACCATCTGGGATCTCTATTTCTCCTTTTCTTTCTCATAGCATAAACATTGGCCCACTGCTGTGTTTGTTTATGCTGCAGCCATACTGAGGCAAATGAGAATCACTGCTTCCATGTATTCAATTCCAAAGTATTTATTGGGATGGTAAATTTACTTCCCATTCTCACTCTGCTTACAGGAATTTGGGCTGTAAGGAAATCTTAGGCTTACTGCAGGGAGTGAAAAGCCTTGAGGGGAATTTAATTAGCAAATAAAAGAGTCTGTGTTTGGGAGAGGCTCTATATGGGATCATGGAATCATAGAATCATGGAATTACAGAATCATAGAAACAAAGAATCATAGAGACATAGAATCACAGAACTATAGAATCATAGACTCATAAAATCACAGAATCATAGAATCACAGAATCACGGAGTCAGAGAACCATAGAATCACAGAATCATAGAATCACAGAGTCAGAGAATCACAGAGTCAGAGAATCACAGGGTTGTGGAATCACGGAGTCATAGAATCATAGAATCATAGAATGGTTTGGGCTGGAGTGAACCTCCAAAGCTCATCCAGTCCAACATCCCCTTCAGTCAGTGAGGACATTCTCAATTAGATCAGGTTGCCCACAGCCCTGTCCAGCCTCACCTTGAATATCTCCAGGGATGGGGCTTCAATCACCTCTCTGGACAACCTGTTCTATTGTTCCACAATCCTCATGGGCCACAATTTGTTCCTCACATCCAATCTCAGTCTGCTCTGTTCTAGTTTGAAGCTGTTGCCCATGGCCTGTCCCTGTAGGCCTTTGCAAACAGTCTCTCAGCAGCCTTCTTGTAACCTCTTCAGGTACTGGCAGGCTGCTATTAAGTCTCCCTGAAGCCTCCACTTCTCCATGCTGAAAAACCCCAGCTCCCTCAGCCTGTTCTCATAGCAGAGGGACTCCAACCCCCTGATCATTTTCATGGCCCTCCTCTGAACATGCTCCACCAGGTCTATGTCTTTCCTGTATTGAGGGCTCCAAAGCTGGACACAGTACTCCAGGGGAGGTATCCTCAGAGCAGAGTAAAGTGGCAGCATCCCCTCTCTGGCTCTGCTGGTAATGCTGCTTTTGATGCAGCCCCTTTATTTCCTCATGTCAGACAGGTAAATAGGTCAGCAAATCTTCTAACATAGTGCCTTGCATAGGTAGAGCAGGTCAGGAGGTTTGATCTGCTGGAAGCCTAAGCATTTGGTTTGGGCATTTGTAGTCTGTGTTTAGCTCTTAATGCTTGTTTATAATCCAGACTAGTTTGCAACACCAAAGTTTGTTGAATCATCTCTGTAGAATAACAGCAGAAGGCTGCAGAGTTCAGAAAGTTTCACAGCATCCTAGCCCAGATTCTTTCATTCCAGGCCAGGTTTAAATCCAACCCCAAATCCTTACAATCAATATCTAATGTTTGATCAAATCAGAGAATGGTTTAGGTTGGAAGGGAGCTCAAAGCTCAGCCAGTTCCAACCCACTGCCATAGACAGGGGCACCTCCCACTAGAACTCCCATTCAAGGCTTCATCCAACCTGGCCTTCAACACCTCCAGGGAGGGAGTATCCACAGCCTCTTTGGGAAACCTGTGCCAGCGTTTTGCCATCCTCACTGTAAGGAACCCTTTCTTAACATCTAGTCTATATCTTCCCTCTGCCACTTTAAACCCATCACTTCTCATCCTGTCACTGCAAGACCTTGTCAGTAGCCCCTCCCCAGCCCACCTGTAAGCCCCTTTCAGATACTGGATAGGCTTTTACAGCTTCAGATCAGCCCCTGACAGAAGACTGTCCAGGTTACGAAAGCTGAGCTGCCTGTTGGCACTGATTAGGGAGCTGGCTGGGTCTCTTTACAAACTCACCAAGGACTGCACAAACAGTGCTGCTTGAGCAAACACTCTCCTAGACCTAAAGAAACTTGAGAAGTGCTTCAGTACCATGGCAAAAAGTGCACACAGAATGGGGTAAACAGGGCAGCCTGAAACAGGCTGCATAGAATTGGTCGGGACTGAAGGGGACCACAAGGATCATCAAGGATCTGCCATGGGCTGGGACACCCTACCCTAGATCAGGCTGGTGAGAGCCTCATCCAGCCATTCCCTTCAGCATCTTTGTGCTTGAGAGAGTCCAGCACAGAGCCACAAAGATGCTGAAGGGAATGGAACATCCTTGTTAGGAGGAGAGCCTGAGGGAGCTGAGGCTGTGCTGCTTGGAGAAGAAGAGACTGAAAGGTGACCTCAGCAATGGTGATAAAGATGTGCAGGGTGAGTGGCAGGAGGCTGAGCCAGGCTTTGCTGAGTGTTGCCCAATGCCAGGACAGGGGACAATGGTGGAAGCTGAGGCATAGGAAGTTCCATTTAAACATGAGAAGGATTTTTTTTCCCTGTGAGGGTGACAGAGCACTGGAAGAGGCTGCCCAGGGGCGTTGTGGAGTCTCCCAATCTGGAGATATTCAAACCCTGCCTGCATGTGTTGCTGTGTGATCTTCTCTAGGTGCTCCTGCTCTGGCAGGGGGCTTGGAGTGAATGAGCTTTGGAGGTCTCTTCCAGCCCCTGACATTCTGTGAGTCTGTGACCCTTCCCTCTCCTTTTCTTCCACCTCAGCAAGGTGGCTTTCAGCACCTCCTAGAAAATCAAGCAGAGAGAAAGATCTGGGGGGGAGGGGCTTTGATTTCTTCCTAGATAGTTCTGAAGAGAGACATACCTTCAAAGAACCATCTGGTCCTGGAAATCCTCTCCTTCCACAATCACTTATGAGAAGCAGACAGAAGAAAGGCAAAAGGCAAAGTGCCCTGCGAAGTGCTGCTTGTTCAGACTGCATTAAGGAACAGATTCTCTCTTTTGTTTCCTGAAAGGCATCATGGGCAGTTAAGAGACATAGACATGCTTAAATTGAATGGAAATGACACCATTATGAAAACCTGGCATGTTCTGAGCTCAGTTGTACTTCAAATTAAGTTATCCATCTCTCATGCCAACAACAAAACCCAAAATGTGTAGCACTTGGTACAGCACCACACAAATGAGGAAGGTTTTCAGATGCAAAAGCACTCAAGGGAGCATTTCTTCTGGAAGAAGGCAGGAGGAGCATGATTGAATCTGTTCTTACAGTGCTTCTGGCTCTCTTTCCAAACCTTTGGATATGAACAAGCCTTCAAACTTGTGGCTTAGCTGCCAGGAATTGAAACTTTCCACCCACTTTCAGCCTGGCTGAAGGGACAGCCCAGACCTAACAACTGACAGGCAATAATATGTCTTTTAGTCTGTGTGGATTGCAGCCAAACAGTCTGCTGCTGAGTTTTCACTTCCACCCTTGAATCTGTAGCAGCAAATACAATTTAACATCAAGCTTTAGCTCTCATTATGTTGCAGGTCTCTGCATAATATAAGCCATTTGCAATGGCTCTTTTGTGCTGGGTACAAATAAGGGTGGAAGCTCATTCAGCACTCAGAGGTTTTGCATATTGCCTTCACCTGAAAAGCACTTTGAGGACCTTTTAAGTGCCTTAAAAGCAAGCAAAGGACAGGTACTTGAATTTGGCTGCTTGCAAGAAAGATGACTGACTGCACCTCACTGCAACTCAGAAGGGTTTCTACAGATTCCTACTGGAAGCCTTCAAATAAAGATTGTGCAGAAGAGGGCAGCAAAGCTGGGGAAGGGCCTGGAGAATAAATCTTATGAGTGACTGAGGGAGCTGGGGATGGTTTAGTGTGAAAGAGAGAAGGCTGAGGGGAGACTCACTACAACAACTTAAAGCTGTGGAGAGGTTGGGGGTGGTTTAGTGTGAAAGAGAGGAGGCTGAGGGGAGACTCACTACAACAACTTAAAGTTGTGGAGAGGTTGGGGGTGGTTTAGTGTGAAAGAGAGGAGGCTGAGGGGAGACTCACTGCAATGACTTAAAGTTGTGGAGAGGTTGGGGGTGGTTTAGTGTGAAAGAGAGGAGGCTGAGGGGAGACTCACTACAATGACTTAAAGTTGTGGAGAGGTTGGGGGTGGTTTAGTGTGAAAGAGAGGAGGCTGAGGGGAGACTCACTACAATGACTTAAAGTTGTGGAGAGGTTGGGGGTGGTTTAGTGTGAAAGAGAGGAGGCTGAGGGGAGACTCACTACAACAACTTAAAGTTGTGGAGAGGATGGGGGTGGTTTAGTGTGAAAGAGAGGAGGCTGAGGGGAGACTCACTACAATGACTTAAAGTTGTGGAGAGGTTAGGGCTGATCTCTTCTCACGGGTAAATAGTGATAGAACAAGAGGGAATAGTCTCAAGATGCCACTGGGGAGGTTTAGATTGGATATTAGGGAAAAGAAAATACTCCCAGTAAGAGTGTTCAGGCATTGGAATGAGCTGCCCATGGAGGTGGTGGAGTAGGCAACACTGGATGTGTTGAAAAGTCATTTGGAAGTGGTGCTTGGGGGTATGGTTTAGGGTGCACCTTGTAGAGTAGGGATATTGGTTTGGCTTGGTGATCAGAGGGTTGGAGCAGTTCTGCTATGAGGACAGGCTGAGAGAGTTGGGGCTCTTCAGCCTGGAGAAGAGAAGGCTTCCAGGAGACCTTGGAGTGGCCTTCCAGGGTCTGAAGGGGGCTACAAGAGGACTGGGGAAGGACTACTGGGAAGGTCTTGTAATGAGAGGATGAGGAGGAATGGGTTTAAAGTGGCAGAGGAGAGACTGAAATTAGATGTTAGGAAGAACAAAAGCTTCCCCAAATCAAACCAAATGCTTCTTATTGCTTTTTTCCCCTCCCTCCCCAGGTACCTACCAGTTCAGCTCTCCTGAGTCTGCACAACCTGGCACTCCTCTTGGCAGAATTAAAGCCAATGACCCCGACCTGGGTGAAAATGCAGAGACTGAGTACAGCATCTCCAGCGGGGATGGATCAGACATGTTTGATATCATCACCGACAAGGACACGCAGGAAGGGATTATAACTGTCAAAAAGGTTCATTTCTTGCTCCCTTTCTTTTATATATCCTCAGCTCTCCAGGTGCTGTGATTATTTTCTGCAGAGGAAGGATGGGTAAATCTCAGAAGGGGTCAGGCTGCCAAAGAGTTGTTGTATTGGTTTTGTTCTTCTCTTTCTTCAGCAGCTGTCTGTTGTTCTCGGGTCTCCAGGGAAATTTGCTGCCATGTCACTTCACATAAAGCAATATTTCAGCCTCTGTTGTCTCTTCAATATCTACACTCTCACACCCAGGCCTTTCAAATTAGGGCTGTGGAAACCTGAAGGGGTTCAATTCGCAGGGGGTTTTGTCAGCTGAATGCTGCAATAGGTCTGGAGGCTCACCTGAAGTTTGATGAATTGGCATCTCTGAAGCTAAAGTGTCCAACAGTCACACCTGTCCAGTACCTCAAACCTGTCTATTGGACCAGACCTGGAGCTCTGTCTGTGGTTTTGGTCCCCCCAGAAAGATGTGGACAGGCTGGAGAGTGTCCAGAGAAGAGTCAGGAGATTGCTCAGAGGCCTGGCAGCCCTGCCAGGGGAGGAGAATCATAGAATCATAGAAACAAGCAGGTTGGAAGACACCTCCAAGCTCAGCCAGTCCAACCTAGCACCCAGCCCTGGCCAAGCAACCAGACCATGGCACTAAGTGCCTCAGCCAGGCTTTGCTTCAACACCTCCAGGGACAGCGACTCCACCACCTCCCTGGGCAGCCCATTCCAATGCCAATCACTCTCTCTGCCAACAACTTTCTCCTAACATCCAGCCTAGACCTCCCCTGGCACAGCTTGAGACTGCATGAGAGGGATGAGGTTTTTTAGTCTGCAGAAGAGACAGCTTAAGGCAGACATTGCCACCATAGACAAGGAAATAAAGGGATAGGTTGGACTGGATGATCTTGGATGTCTCTTCCAACTTGGTTGATTCTATAATTTAATGATCTTGATTTAAATTCAACCTCAGTGAAATTCATCTTGTTGCATACTCTGTCAATGGAGGTCCAAAGTGCCAAGATTTGTTGTTGAGATATCAGGTGTCCAGAGAAGGGCAACAAAGCTGGTGAGGGGCCTGGAGCACAGCCCTGTGAGGAGAGGCTGAGGGAGCTGGGGGTGTGCAGCCTGCAGAAGAGGAGGCTCAGGGCAGAGCTCATTACTGTCTGCAACTCCCCGAAGGGAGGCTGTAGCCAGGTGGGGTTGGTCTCTTCTGCCAGGCAACCAGCACCAGAACAAGGGGACACAGTCTCAAGGTGTGCCAGGGGAGGTCTAGGCTGGATGTTAGGAGGAAGTTGTTGTCAGAGAGAGTGATTGGCATTGGAATGGGCTGCCCAGGGAGGTGGTGGAGTCCCCATCCCTGGAGGTGTTGAAGCAAAGCCTGGCTGAGGCACTTAGTGCCATGGTCTGGTTGATTGGACGTGGCTGGGTGCTAGGTTGGAACTGGCTGCTCCTTGTGGTCCCTTCCAACCCTAACTGATTCTATAATTCTATGATTCCCTGGAGGTGTTTAAGGCCAGGCTGGCTGAGGCTGTGTGCAGCCTGCTCTAGGGTAAGGTGTCCCTGGGCATGGCAGGGAGGGTTGGAACTGGGTGATCCTTGTGGTCCCTTCCAACCCTGACTGATTCTATGATTCAATGATGATGATGATGGTTTTGTTATTTCTCTTTGCTTCTCAGCACCTGGATTTTGAAAACAATATGCTATACACCTTAAAAGTGGAAGCAACCAACACTCATCCTGATCCTCGTTTCCTTCAACTGGGGCCATTCAAAGACACAGCTTTGGTCAAAATTTCTGTGGAAGACACAGATGAACCTCCAGTCTTCAGCAGACCATGGTACTTAATGGAGGTAGATGAGGATGCCAAGGAAGGAAGCATTATTGGGCACGTTGTAGCCCAGGATCCGGATAGAGCAAACAACCCAATAAAGTAAGTCATTGTACAACATAAAAGATCTTAGATCTGGCTCAAGTCTCATGCACAAAGAATGAATGCAGAGGGGGTCAGTGGAATGATTAAACCCAAAGGGCAAGCAGAAAAGTATCTACAGGAGTCAAGAAATAAAGGACATAGGAGAGAGGGCATTTAAGATCTGGGATAATTGTTCTATTTCCTATCAAAGGAATAGCCTTTTCTCTGGATAGAATAGAATAGAATCAAGCAGGTTGGAAGAGAGCTCCAAGCTCAGCCAGTCCAACCTAGCACCCAGCCCTAGACAAACAACCAGACCATGGCACTAAGTGCCTCATCCAGGCTTTGCTTGAACACCCCCAGAGATGGTGACTCCACCACCTCCCTGGGCAGCCCATTCCAATGCCAGTCACTCTCTCTGCCAGGAATTTCCTCATAGCATCCAGCCTAGACCTCCCCCAGCACAACTTGAGACTGTGTCCCCTTGTTCTATTGGTGGTTGCCTGGCAGAAGAGACCAACCCCACCTGGCTACAGCCTCCCTTCAGGGAGTTGTAGACAGCAATGAGGTCAGCCCTGAGCCTCTTCTTCTCCAGGCTGCACACCCCCAGCTCCCTCAGCCTCTCCCCATAGGGTTTGTGTTCCAGGCCACTCACCAGCTCTGTTGCCCTTCTCTGGACACCTTCCAGCACCTCAACATCTCTCTTGATGAGGCACTTAGTGCCATGGTCTAGTTGACTGGACAGAGCTGGGTACTAGGTTAGACTGGATGAGCTTGGAGGTCTCTTCCAACCTGCTTGATTCTATGATTGCACAGGTCTGGGTGCTAAATTGGACTGGATGAGCTTGGAGCTGTCTTCCAACCTCTTTAACTCTATGACTGGACAGGGCTGGGTGCTAGATTGGAATGGATGAGCTTGGAGCTCTCTTCCAACCTGCTTGATTCTATGATTCTATGATTCTTTGAATCACCTTTCTGGATTTCCTGGCAGCACTGCTTTGGATGCAGCCCAGGCTGCCATCAGCCTTCTGGGCTGCCAGCACTCAGCCTTCTGTGCTTTCATAGTCTCCTAGACATAGAATCATAGAATTAACATAACATTGTCTACCCTTTTCTATAGCTTAACTCATTGATGATGAAGAGGATGTCACAACAATGAATGCCCTGCTGAGGCTCCACCTGGAGTATTGCATCCAGTTCTGGGCTTCACATTTCAGGAAGGACAGGGATCTGCTGGAGAGAGTACAAGGGAGGGCCAAAAAGTTGCTGCAGGGACTGAAGCACTGCCTGATGAACAGAGGCTGAGAGCCCTGGGGCTGCTTAGTCTGCAGAGGAGAAGGCTGAAGGGGATCTGAGCAATGTCTGTCAATGGCTGAGCGCTGGGGAGCAGGCAGGAAGAGACAGGGACAGCCTCTGCTCACTTGTGACCTGCCACGGGACAAGGGGCAAGGGATGGAAACTGCAGCACAGGAAGTTTCACCTCAACATGAGGAAGAGCTTCTTGACTGTAAGTGCCACAAACCCCTGGCACAGGCTGCCCAGAGAGGTTGTGGAGTCTCTTTCTTTGAAGCCTTCCCAGCCCTGTCTGGATGTGTTCCTGTGTGACCTGTGCTAGTGGCAGGACAGGTTGGACTGGGAGATTTCTGGAGGTCCCTTCCAACCCCTAACATCTTGTGATTCTGAATGTCCCCCCACTTCCCTCTTTCACTGAGCTTATAGGTCTGAGCTGACATGGTGTGGTCAGTTTAGCCCAGCTGGCCTGGCTGTGTCCACTCCCAAGGTCTTTCCCACCTCTCAGCCTATTCTTGGGGGAGGGAAATGTTGGAAAAGTACAGCCCTGCTGCTCAGCTCAGCAGTAGCCAAGACACTGCTGTGTTCTCATCACCCAGCAAAGAAAGATGCTCTGGGGAGGAGTAACTGCAGCTCAGCCAAACCTAATAGTGTAGCACTCAACACTCCTCAGGCAGCTACAGGACGGTTTAGGTTCATTCTAAAGACAACACTTGTGATAACCAGAGTTAAAATGAGGAAGCTTTTAGGGCTGAGCTAAGCTAGAGACTGTAACAGGAGTGCTGAGTTGTGCTGTGTCTTGACAGATACTCTGTGGATCGACACACTGACCTTGACAGAATATTCAACATCTACTCAGGAAATGGATCTTTATTCATCTCCAAGCCACTTGACCGGGAAGAAACTCCCTGGCACAACATCACTGTCATAGCAACTGAAATCAGTAAGTTGGCTCTTATTTATGCCTGAAGAACTTTGGAACTGAGAAAAACCCACAGTGATTTATTTTGTTTCATTAATTTTTGTCCAAGTTTTGGTTTATTTCCCTCCAGGTATTATCAGAGTTCCTTTAAGTCTCCAGCTAAAATGTAGCTCTGTGGTAAAGGGTTGGACTTGATGATCTGTGAGGTCTCTTCCAACCTTGGTGATACTGTGATACTGTGATACTGTGATACTTTGATACTCTTTATGATAGGATTGTCTCTGGCCAGTCATGAAAATGTGACTTGGAATTCCCAGGCTCCACAAAACTATCAACTCCTCTCTTGACTTTACCCCAAGCTTGTGAGAACCACTTTGCTACCTTTGCAAGATTCCAGGACAATAATCATAGAATCATAAAATCAAGCAGGTTGGAAGAGACCTCCAAGATCATCCAGTCCAACCTAGCACCCAGCCCTAGCCAATCAACCAGACCATGAGATAAATGAACTGGTGCCCTAAGAATTCCCAGTAAACCATAGAATCATAGAATCAGGCAGGTTGGAAGAGATCTCCAAGATCATGCAAGGGTGTTGCAGTGGCTGAGGAGAGACCTCCATTGTTCTCTAACAGAACAAGGGGACACAGTCTCAAGTTGTGCCAGGGCAGGTCTAGGCTGGGTGTTAGGAGGAAGTTGTTGGCAGAGAGAGTGATTGGCATTGGAATGGGCTGCCCAGGGAGGTGGTGGAGTCACTGTGCCTGGAGGTGTTGAAGCAAAGCCTGGATGAGGCACCTAGTGCCATGGTCTGGTTGACTGGCTAGGGCTGGGTGCTAGGTTGGACTGGATGAGCTTGGAGCTTGATCCTATGATTCTATGATTTGTTAAAGAGGAAGAGTTCCCTCCCCAGGAAAAAAGAAAACTCCAAAAGCTCATTTGCTTGTTACAATTGGAATTAAAGCAAAACAAACAGTAACAGAGCAGAGCATCACTGTGCTAAGGCATAAGGGATGGAACCAGAGCAAAGGGGTAATTACTACCACAACATCTAACAAAGAGCAGCTATCTAACAAGAGCTGCAGCTGCAATAGTAAACAGCTGCACACAGAATCCTTCTCTTTATTGCATACCATTGGGATGCAGGAGTGGCAGAGCAGAGCTTCTCTGTTAGCTAACCTTTGTAGACCTGAAAAACACCTTATGAAAGAGCCCTGATTGATTCTAAGACTGGATGGGGCACTTAGTGCCATGGTCTAGTTGATTGTCTAGGGCTGGGTGCTAGGTTGGACTGGATGAGCTTGGAGCTCTCTTCCAGCTTGATTGACTCTATGATTCTATGATGCCCATGACAGACAAATGATGCATTGTCAGTGTAAACAGGGGAAGAAATCAAGTTTTGCCTCCACTGCTTTAATTTCTCTAAGAAAATGGCATCATTCAAAGCCAAGACTAGGGGAAATTCCTTCACCTCTGTGTCTGAGGCAAACCCCAGCCCTTTCTTCACTTGGATGTTTTAATACTCTGTTGGATGTTAGAAGAGGACACAGCCTCAAGCTGTGCCAGGGTAGTTTCAGGCTGGATGTTAGGAAGAATTTCTTCACAGCAAGAGTGATTGGCATTGTACTGGGCTGCCTGGGGAGGTGGTGGAGTCACTGCTACTGGAAGGTGCTTAAAAGCAGACTGGATGAGACACTTGGTGCCGTGGCTTAGTTAATTAGAAGGTGTTAGGTGATAGTTTGGCTTTGATGTTTTTGAAGGTCTTTTCCAGCCTGGTTAATTCTGTGATTCTGTTTTTAGATGTGGATGTCTCTTGTCTGCCTTTCCTTTCTAGTCAGGTGGTGACAGGAAAACAGAGACACTGATTCTAAGGAACAACTTTTCTCCTCTCTTTCATTCTCTGTATAGATTGCCCAGCACTCTACACACTTAGCAGTCTGGCAGTTGGGTAATTATGGAGATGGGAATTATATCTGACTCTTCAGGCAGACTGATGTCTCCTCTTTATAAATGCTTTTTCATTCTTTGGTCAAGGACTGTCTCCATTTTCAGCATGTGACTGCTGAATTGGAGACCAAGTAACTGAGCACCAAGCGATAATAGCAGGATCATAGAATCATAGAATGGTTTAGGTTGGAAGGGACCTCAAGGATCATCCAGTTCCAATCCTTTGCCATAGGCAGGGACACCTCCCACTAGGACAGGTCACTCAAGATCTCATCCATCCTGGTCTTGAGCAGCTCCAGGGAGGGAGCAGCCACAGCCTCCCTGGGCAACCTGTGCCAGTGTCTCACCACCCTCACTGTAAAGAGCCCTTTCCTAACACCTACTTTGAATCTCTCTTCTTCCAATTTAAACCCATTACCCCTTGTCCTGTCATTGCAGGACTATTGAGTCCTTCCCCAGCCTTCCTGTAGGTCCCCTTTAGATACTGGAAGACCACTATAAGGTCTTCTTGAAGCCTTCTCCTCTCCAGGCTGAAGAACTGTGGAATCATGGAATTACAGAATAATAGAATCACAGGATCATGGAGTCATAGAATCATGGAGTCATAGAATCTTAGATTTATAGAATCATAGGATCATAGAAACATAGAATCATAGAATCACAGAGGCACAGACTCATAGAATCATAGAATCATAGAATCATAGAATCACAGAGGCACAGACTCATAGAATCATAGAATCATAGAATCATAGAATCACAGAGGCACAGACTCATAGAATCATAGAATCACAGAGGCACAGACTCATAGAATCATGGAATCATGTGAGCACAGACTGAAAGAGTTGGGGCTGTGCAGGCTGGAGAAGAGGAGGCTCCCAGGTGACCTTCTTGTGGCCTTTCAGTGTCTGAAGTGGGCTACAACATGCTGGGGAGGGACTTTTGAGGCTGTCAGGGAGCAGCAGGACTGGGGAGAATGGAGCAAAGCTGGAGGTGGGGAGGTTCAGAGTGGAGGTGAGGAGGAAGTTGTTGAGCAGGAGAGTGGTGAGAGGCTGGAATGGGTTGCCCAGGGAGGTGGTTGAGGCTCCATGGCTGGAGGTGTTTAAGGCCAGGCTGGCTGAGGCTGTGTGCAGCCTGCTCTAGGGTAGGGTGTCCCTGGGCATGGCAGGGGGGTTGGAACTAGATGCTCCTTGTGGCCCCTTCCAACCCTGCCTGATTCTATGATTCTGTGGTTTGCTACAATCAAGAGAAATGAACATTCCTAATGTCTTTTGAAATAAAACCAAAGGTATGTATGTAAGATTATTTAAAGTCTTTTCCTAGGCTCTAAACCTTTGTATTGTAATACAGACAACCTTTTTGTTTCAGATAACCCTAAACAAAGCAGCCAGATCCCTGTTTTCATCCGGATTTTGGACATAAATGACCACGCACCAGAATTTGCCAAATACTATGAAACGTTTGTGTGTGAAAATGCAAAAGCAGGACAGGTAACCAAATGCTTGTGTTCATGAAGAGACTGTGGTGAAAATAGCCTGGAGAACAGCAGCAAGTTTTCAGCATATCTGAGTGTACATATATGTGTGTGTATGTATGTGCTGGGCAATGTGGTGCCCATCCACAAGAAGGGTGGAAAGGAGGAGCCAGGAAATTCCAGACCTCTCAGCCTGACCTCAGTGCCAGGCAAGAGCATGGAACAGGTCATCTTGAGTGCCATCACACAGCACCTACAGGATGGGCAAGGGATCAGGCCCAGCCAACATGGGTTTAGGAAGGGCAGGTCCTGTCTCACCAACCTGAGCTCCTTTCATGATCAGGTTCCCTGCCTGGTGCATGTGGGGCAGGCTGTGGATGGAGTCTACCTGGGCTGCAGCAAAGCCTTGACACTGTCTGCCACAACAAGCTCCTGGCACAGCTGGCAGCTCATGGCTTGGACAGATTCACTCTGATATGGGTCAGGAACTGGCTGGATGGCAGAGCCCAGAGAGTGGTGGTGAATGGTGCCACATCCAGTTGGCAGCTGGCACTGGTGGTGTACCCCAAGGATCAGTGCTGGGCACAGTCCTGTTCGACATCTTTATTGATGACCTGGAGCAGAAGATTGAGTCCAGCAGCAGTGAGTTTGCAGATGCTACCAAGCTGGGAGCAGCTGTGGAGCTGTTGGAGGGTAGGAGAGCCCTGCAGAGGGACCTGGCCAGGCTGGATGGGTGGGCAGAGGCCAATGGGATGAGATTGAACAAGGCCAAGTGCAGGGTTCTGCACTTTGGCCACAACAACCCCAAGCAGCACTACAGGCTGGGGACAGAGTGGCTGAGAGCAGCCAGGCAGAGAGGGACCTGAAGGTGCTGGTTTCCAGATCAACATGAGCCAACAGTGTGCCCAATGACATCCTGGCCTGCATCAGGAGCAGTGTGGCCAGCAGGACAAGGGAGGTTCTTCTGCCCCTATACTCAGCACTGCTCAGGCCACACCTTGAGTGCTGTGTCCAGTTCTGGGCTCCTCAATTCAAGAGAGATGTTGAGGTGCTGGAAGGTGTCCAGAGAAGGGCAATGAAGCTGATGAAGGGCCTCTTTATTCTCTACATCCCACAGAAATTATCACTATAATTAGAAAAAGAAAAGCTGGAGATAGAAGATGCAGGATTTTCCCCTGGCATAATAAAACAGAATATAACACTCCCTCCCCTCTCCCCCCCTATATATATTTTAAGGTGGTTTTAATTAATTTCTAATATTAGAAAATGGTTTTAAGAACATGTTGTGGATAATTCTACAAAGCTCTTCATGCTGTTATATAGTTCCATTTCATTCTGGACTATAGAATCACAGAATGGTTTAGGTTGGAAGGGAGCTCAAAGCTCAGCCAGTTCCAACCCCCTGCCATAGGCAGGGACACCTCCCACTAGAACAGGTTGCTCAAGGCCACATCCAACCTGGTCTTTCACAGCTCCAGGGAGGGAACAGCCACAACCTCCCTGGGCAACCTATTCCAATGTTACCTTCACTACAAAGAACTTCTTCCTCACATCTAGTTTAAATCTGCCCTCTGCCAGTTTATACCCATTACAAGTCCTTGTCAATAGTCCCTCCCCAGCCCTCCTGGAACCTTCTTCAGATACTGAAAGGCCATTCCAAGGTCTCCTGGAAGCCTTCTCTTCTGCAGGCTGCAGAGCCCCAACTCTCTCAGCCTGTCCTCAGAGCAGAGCTGTTGCAGCATCTTTGTGGCCTCCTCTGGACTTTCTCCAAGTTCCATGTCCTGCTTGTGTTTGGGGGCTCCAGAACTGGTTTTGTGTTTTCTTTTCAAAGCCTAAAGCAATGTAACCACACCTTCAGGGACACAAAACAGGGAAATCTTTTGGTGTGCTTCAGCAAAGGAGGCATGAAAAATACATCTGTCTGAAGGTAAAGCAAAAAAAGGAACCAGAAGAAATTAAGTTTCTGCCATTCTAAGTGAAACTTCAGTGGGTGATTGATTAGAATTTGGTCATCCATATCCCTTTCTAAACCAGCTCAGAAGTGCTCTGATAATCTGAAAAGACAATACCAAGATTTGTGGAGAACACAAACTGAGAAATGGAAACTAAGAAAGGAGATAGACCAATGGAAGTCAGAGCCAAGGGATGACAGAAGTCTTTTAGTATTACCTTTGCTGCCACCAGCATCTCTCTAGGCTAATGCCTGCCAGCTTTTCAGCTTTGAATCCTGTAGAGGAAGATGTAAGTTTTGCTGGTATTTCATTCTGAGAGTATTTACCAAGGCACTGGATTGCACAGCAAATTTGGTACCTTGAGATTGTCTTTCAAGCATGAGCCTAAATCCAAGCATGAGCCTCTTCTCTGAATGAGACTTTAGACTTTGAGCTGACTGGTTTTGCCAGCATAAATCTAAATGGGTTTTTATGAAACCAAGCTAGGAGCAGGTGTGGAGCTGTTGGAGGGTAGGAGAGCCCTGCAGAGGGACCTGGACAGGCTGCATGGGTGGGCAGAGGCCAATGGGGTGACATTGAACAAGGCCAAGTGCAGGGTTCTGCACTTTGGCCACAACAACCCCAAGCAGCACTACAGGCTGGGGACAGAGTGGCTGAGAGCAGCCAGGCAGAGAGGGAGCTGGGGTACTGATAGAGAGTAGCTGAAGCTGAGGCAGCAGTGTGCCCAGGTGGGCAGAGAGCCAATGGCAACCTGGGCTGGCTCAGGAGCAGTGTGGGCAGTAGGACAAGGGAGGTTCTTCTGCTCCTGTGCTCAGCAGTGCTCAGGCCACCCCTTGAGTGCTGTGTCCAGTTCTGGGCTCCTCAATTCAAAAGAGATGTTGAGGTGCTGGAAGGTGTCCAGAGAAGGGCAGCAAGGCTGGGGAGGGGCCTGGAGCAGATCCTCACCTGGGGGTGTGCAGCCTGCAGCAGAGGAGGCTCAGGGCAGACCTCATTGCTGTCTGCAGCTGGCTGAAGGGAGGCTGTAGGCAGGTGGGGTTGGGCTCTTCTGCCAGACAGCCAGGGACAGAACAAGGGGACACAGTCTCAAGTTGTGCTGGGGGAGGTCTAGGCTGGATGTTAGGAGGAAGTTGTTGGCAGAGAGAGTGATTGGCATTGGAATGGGCTGCCCAGGGAGGTGGTGGAGTCACCATCCCTGGAGATGTTGAAGCAAAGCCTGGATGAGGCACTTAGTGCCATGTCTGGTTGACTGGCCAGGGCTGAGTGCTAGGTTGGACTGGATGAGCTTGGAGGTCTCTTCCAACCTGCTTGATTCTATGATTCCATGAGTCTATGATTCCAAACTCCAGCAGAGAGGGGCCAGGATGGAGCCCCAAACTCAGCTGAGATTTGTCACTGTGTCTTGCTGCTTTTCTGCTGAAATCACTCATCCAAAGCTCGCTGAAGTTACAGAAACTGACATGGAAATAGTCAAAAGGCAGGAGATTTTCCTTGTCCTTAGAGCACAGCAACCAAGCAGCCCTCCAAGGCTCTCCAAGGCTGGCAGATATGGAAGCACAGCAGGAAAGATGCTCATGTTTTGCCTCGCTTGCTGCCCAGTGCTCTATTTAGCCACATCTGTGGGAGCATTAAATGGTACCTGAGATGAACCTGAAATTTCAAGTCCTGCAGAACAGGTTGATGCTGTGATCCTATGATCCTGTGATCCTATGATTCTCTACTTCTATGATCCTATGATTCTCTGGTTCTATGATCCAACCAGGAATTTAGGGATGTTTCACTCATTCTATAAGGCTTAAACTGCATCTTATGTGGCAATTTATCTCACTGGTTAAGATGCAATCTTCCTGATCTGACCACCAGCCTCAGTTCATTCCAAATCTGCTTCTCCTTCCATTCCCCCCCCCCCCCCCCCCCCCCCCCCGATAATTCCTTCTGCTGTTAAATAAAAGCACCAAAAATTGACATTATAATTCCTTCCACTGACTGCCAGGTGCACATTCCTCTATTCCTGCAATTTGCATCACAACTAGCAAGACTTTCCTGCAAAAGGATGCAAATAATGGTCAAGAACCTCTTCAAATCCAAGTGATCTGACTCAAAGCCTCCTCTGTCTTTCCAATTCACTTCCCTGACATCCAGCATCAGGGGCAATGACAGGCAAGTAAATGAAGTTGACTTACAAGTGCAAAAGTGGAATGCCAGCTCCATCTATCCACTGGATTTCCCCACCCTTGTTTCTTGTATTATTGTAGATATCTATATCTGTTAAATTATTCATGAAACATCACTTGAATTGCATTTTCTTGCTCTCATTTGAGTTCTGCAGGACTTGAAATTTCAGGTTCATCTCAGGTACCATTTAATGCTCCCACAGCTGTGGCTAAATAGAGCACTGGGCAGCAAGCGAGGCAAAACATGAGCATCTTTCCTGCTGTGCTTCCATATCTGCCAGCCTTGGAGAGCCTTGGAGGGCTGCTTGGTTGCTGTGCTCTAAGGACAAGGAAAATCTCCTGCCTTTTGACTATTTCCATGTCAGTTTCTGTAAGTTCAGCGAGCTTTGGGTGAGTGATTTCAGCAGAAAAGCAGCAAGACACAGTGACAAATCTCAGCTGAGTTTGGGGCTCCATCCTGGCCCCTCTCTGCTGGAGTTTGGAATCATAGAATCATAGAATTGATCAGGTTGTAAGAGAGCTCCAAGCTCATCCAGTCCAACCTAGCACCCAGCCCTGGCCAATCAACCAGACCATGGCACTAAGTGCCTCAGCCAGGCTTTGCTTCAACAGCTCCAGGGACGATCACTCCACCACCTCCCTGGGCAGCCCATTCCAATGCCAATCACTCTCTCTGACAACAACTTCCTCCTAACATCCAGCCTAGACCTGCCCTGCCACAACTTGAGACTGTGTCCCCTTCTTCTGTTGCTGCTGTTGTACTTTCACAGTTTCATTTTATGATTTATAAGCTGATTTTTGTTTTCCAGGTGCAATACATTCAGCTAATTCTAGTCATCAATTTCAAACAGCTGGCATCTGACCTAAATCCTGCCTGTGCAGAAAAAGAAACAAACAAACCAACACAGAAGCTCTATACATAAGATGAAATTGAGACAAATAAACCCTAAAACCTCTGCAACTTCAGGGAATCGTAGAACTGTCGAGGTCCTATTAACACCCAGTCTATATTTACCCTCAAGTGTGGCCAACAGGTGGAGGGAGGTGATTCTTCCCCTCTGCTCTGCTTTGCTGAGAGCCCACCTGGAGTACTGCATCCAGCTCTGGAGCTCCCATTCTAAGAGGGACGTGGAGATGCTGGAGTGTGTCCAGAGCAGGGCCAGGAGGATGCTCAGAGGGCTGCAGCAGCTCTGCTGTGAGCACAGAGTGAAAGAGTTGGGGCTGTGCAGGCTGGAGAAGAGGAGGCTCCCAGGTGACCTTCTTGTGGCCTTCCAGCATCTGAAGGGGGCTACAAAATGCTGGGGAGGGACTTTTGAGGCTGTCAGGGAATGGCAGGACTGGGGGGAATGGAGCAAAGCTGGAGGTGGGGAGAGTCAGAGTGGAGGTGAGGAGGAAGTTGTTGGTGATGAGAGTGGTGAGAGGCTGGAATGGGTTGCCCAGGGAGGTGGTTGAGGCCCCATGGCTGGAGGTGTTTGAGGCCAGGCTGGCTGAGGCTGTGTGCAGCCTGCTCTAGGGTAGGGTGTCCCTGGGCATGGCAGGGGGGTTGGAACTGGCTGCTCCTTGTGGTCCCTTCCAACCCTGACTGATTCTGTGATCCTATGATGCAATGATCCTAAGCATTACTGCTTCTCGACATATCTCAGCGGTGCTTCCACATCTGGGGCATGCTGGAGGGGAGTCAGACTGAGAAGACAAACACATTTAGTCTGCAGTAGCAGAAAAATCACAGAATAGGACAGAATGGTGTGACATTGGATGGTTGGGATCAATAAGATTGTAAGAATGGACAATAGCAATAGTAATAGAAGTAATAATAATAGCAGTAAAGATGAGAGCAACTGGTAATAGTAAAGTAATAGCACTGATACAAACAAAGGTTATTAATTGGGCCCTGCTATTAATCACACCACTCTCAGCTGCATCAGGAAGCAGTCAGAATGATCAAAGATTGCTCATTCTCAACCCCAGCAGACACTAAAGGCTGCATTCAGTTTGCTTCTTCAGATAGCCTTAGGAAGGTCAGAGGAAAGAAAATCCTTCAGTCACTTCTCCTTCCCTACTGCTTTTTGTGTTTCCAAACAACACTGACCTGACTGGGGAGAGACATTATCACCAGAGGTGTGACTGTGTTCATTAGGAGTCTGGAACTGATTTGTCAGCTTGCAAGTTCTGTTTCACTGTCTGGCACTACAGGCTGGAATAAAATACGATGCAGTTTCTTTCTCACACCATTTAGAAGTCCCTAATCCCTTAATGGCATGCTGGAGCCCCAGGGACTGGTGTGGGGAAGGCTCTGATAGAAGTTCTCTCATGCCCTTGTCACAAAAATTAATTGGGTCTTTGCTGCCAGATTAGAGGATGAGTCCTCTCCATGGAAACCAGGAATATTTACTTGGAAAAGAGAAGGATTTCACTGAGCAATTTGCTGGTAACAATTTAGCTCATTTCAGTACCTATCAATAACCATATTAAAGGACATCAGCTGGGTTCCTATTGTTTACACTGGCACAGCCTTTCAGGGGCTCTCAGACATCAGAGCAGAGGAAAGGTTTATTTCTGGTTCAGAAGGCTGGTAGATTTGTTTCTTTTCCTTGCTCTCCATCCCCCTCCTCCCTTTTTCAGATGGAGCAGGAGGAGATCACATTTTTCATGTGCCCACTGCTAACTATCACTCACAGGCTGCTTATACCTTGCAGCTGCCTCCTCTAGGTGGACACCTGTTGGCTTGGTTTCACGAGAGACTCAAGCTAACAGCCTGGCTGTCTTTTGAAGTAGGAATTGGAATTCAAGGCAGAATATTCCACCATTTGATAAGCATTCAGTCCTGCTTTAAGAACTGCCAACACGTTTGTGGAACAGAGCCAAGGCCTGAAAACAAAACTGGTTTGCATTACCATGCATGAAACTTTCACAGAACCACAGAACAACTGAGGCTGGAAAAGACCTCTGAGTTCATCAGGTGCAGTCTAGGACCTAACATCCCCACACCAGCTAAACCATGGCACTGAGTGCCCCAACCAAGCTCTTCACAGAATCATATGGCCACACTGCTCCTGAGCCAGCCCAGGATGCCATTGGCTCTCCTGCCCACCTGGGCACACTGCTGGCTCATCCTCTTCAGCTACTGCCTCCAGGCCCCTTTCTGCCTGGCTGCTCTCCAGCCTGTAGTGCTGCTTGGGGTTGTTGTGGCCAAGGTGCAGAACCCTGCACTTGGCCTTAGAATCATAGAATCATAGAATCAACCAGGTTGGAAGAGACCTCCAAGATCATCCAGTCCAACCTAGCACCCAGCCCTATCCAATCAACCAGACCATGGCACTAAGTGCCTCATCCAGTCGTTTCTTGAAGACCCCCAAGGACAGTGCCTCCACCACCTCCCTGGGCAGCCCATTCCAATGCCAATCACTCTCTCTGTGAAGAACTTCTTCCTAACATCCAGCCTATACCTACCCTGGCACAACTTGAGACTGTGTCCCCTTGTTCTATTGCTGGTTGCCTAGGAGAAGAGGCCACCCCCCACCTGGCTACAATGTCCCTTCAGGTAGTTGTAGACAGTAATAAGATCACCCCTGAGCCTCCTCTTCTCCAGGCTAAACAGGCCCAGCTCCCTCAGCCTCTCCTCATAGGATTTGTGCTCCAGGCCTCTCACCAGCTTTGTTGCCCTTCTCTGGACACCTTCCAGCACCTCAACATCCTTCTTGAATTGAGGAGCCCAGAACTGGACACAGCACTCAAGGGGTGGCCTGAGCAGTGCTGAGCACAGGGGCACAAGAACCTCCCTTGTCCTGCTGCCCACACTGCTCCTGAGCCAGCCCAGGATGCCATTGGCTCTGCTGCCCACCTGGGCACACTGCTGCCTCATCTTCAGCTACTCTCTACCAGCACCCCCAGCTCCCTCTCTGCCTGGCTGCTCTCAGCCACTCAGTCCCCAGCACTACAGTGCTGCTTGGGGTTGTTGTGGCCAAAGTGCAGAACCCTGCACTTGGCCTTGTTCAATCTCATCCCATTGGCCTCTGCCCACCCATCCAGCCTGGCCAGGTCCCTTTGCAGGGTTCTCCTACCCTGGTTGATTCTATGGTTCTATGATTCTATACATCCTTTCTCATTGTCCTTCTGCTCTCCCACCTTTCCCGATGGAACAACAGCTGCTTCTCAATTTATGCAGCCCATAGTCAGAGCAGGTAATAAGGTGGTTTGTTGCCTTTTCTTTTTTTCCCTTTTCCTTTTTAACCTTCCCCTCTAGAGTAGGTTTTTCAATGTAATTAGGTTCCTCTATGCCTGGCACAATTGTCCTCCATGAGATTTGCACTTGAAGAGAATCAAATCCACAGCCTACAAACATCCCACTGATTGCATCTCGAAAAGCCCCAAGCTACTTCACTGCAGTTTCTGGTAGCTATTAGAGCAGGATATCTTCACTATCAGGGTTTGGGTTTGTTTTTTTTTTAGCACAAATGCTATCACCTCTTCCAATTCTCTTTCTCTTCTCTGCTACTTTTACACTTCTTCTGTCTTTTCAAACTTGTGAAAACGTGAGAGGAAAATGTTCTCATTTCAATTTGGTAGTTTAGTCCCATCAGGAGCAGTTTAATTTTCTTTTTCTGGGTCAATATTGCAGGTTTTTTTTTCTATGAAACACTGCAAAACTAAAATCAAGCAGTGTGTGGTCTCCTCTGGGTTGTCAGTCTCAAAGGCAAGGAAGAAGAGCAGCAGGGTGCTGGAAAAATGTTGATATAGAATCATAGAATGGTTTAAGTTGGAAGGGAGCTCAAAGCTCAGCCAGTTCCAACCTTTGCCTTATGTTTAAGGTAGTTTTGAGACTTGGCCAGGGGAGTTAGGAAGCAGATGGATTAGTCACACAGACAGCAGGTTAGGTTAGAGAGAAGTGCAGCCTCAAAGCCAGAGAGCAACTCTGTTATCTATGTTTGTGTTCTTGCTCTTATCCATCCCAGCAAGCCTATGAGTGCAGCAGACATCAGCATTGTTTCTTTTTCACAGCCTAGCATCTAATTCCTCTCACTAAAATATGCCAGCTAGGCTCAAACTAGCACAGTGCAACAACTTGATACTATTAACTACACTCCAAAGTTAACTAGGAAAAAGGCAGGGGGACCAAATGGTCATGCAGGACTTAGCAGCAGCAGATGCCTGAGTGAGACACTAAGAAGAACACTTCGTTTTTGGCATCCCTACTATTACATTTGTCCTTCCTGAGGGATGCTCAACACCCTCCCAAAATGAACTGCATCCCCAAGTCTCCCTCCAGCTGATGCTGAGAGAAAGCACACAAGAACAAGACATTTCTCACTTGATTGCTGCAAAGCTTAAAACCCCTCCCAGTGTTACTTGTCAATTACTGTATTTCCTGCACAACTCCTGCTGTCCTTTCCCTGGAAACCTCAGAGAGCCACTCTGCAAAGTAAGGCTTTGATAATGAAGGGCTTTGATGTCTGTGGGGTTTCGAGACACACTGCAAACGCTTCAAAACCTCAAGGCAGTCGTTGGCTCCTTCGTGGCTTTGAAAGAAACAAATCTGGCTGCTGAGCTCCTTCTGCCTCTGAGTTTTTAGGTCGCAGGAAATTGCTGGCAGTGAGTTGCAGCATCCCCGGGTGAAACTTGCTCCCCTTCTCGTTCTGCCAAGCTCTGTCATTTTCTGATTGATCTCAAACATGTCCTTGCAAGGCAAGGTGGACTATGGGGCAGTCTCCAGCGTGATAACCATGGGGAAGTGCAAAGGACACAGCAGTCACTCATATGGCTTGCTGGAATTGCTGTGACCCTGGCAACCTGGCACGGTGTTAGCTGTCACAAGTCCTTTCACAAACTGCAGCTGCCCCCAGGTAGCTTTTACTCCTTTGGTCATGCAGCTGTTTTCCCTTAGCCTCTGTCAGTCCAGCAGCAGATAGGAAGAGACAAACTGCTACCCTGTATGTGTGCATATGTATACCTGAGCACACTTACTTGCATGTTTTGGTGCAGCAGGAAAGCCTGTGTGATCCAAATGTGTTGCCACAGCCCCTCCTTTTAAGCTTACTTTACTCTTACCCTATGCTGGGCTCCCTCCAAGCTACCCCCAGGTAGTTTTTTCTTCCTTGCTCATGCAGCTGTTTTCCCTTAGCCTCTGTCAGTCCAGCAGCAGATAGAAAGAGACAAGTTGCTACCCTGTATGCATACCTATGTGTATACATGAATACACTTACTTGCATGTTTTGGTGCAGGAGGAAAGCCTTTGTGATCCAAATGTGTTGCCACAGCCTCTCTTTTTAAGCCAGCTTTACTCTGACCCTATGCTGGGCTCCTTCCAAGTTGAGCTTGAGTTGAGTTGTTAGGGCAGCTACAAAATTCAGCAACCAATTGTTGAGGTTTCACTTTAGGAAGGACTAAAGCATTTCTTTTTCTTATTTCAGGACAACCAAGCATCCTACCAGTGCAGTACTTCAGTGTGTTGCCAGGAGTAGATAAGGTGGGCAGGGAATGAGAGTCATAGACTCATAGAATCAGTCAGTGTTGGAAGGGACCACAAGGATCATCTAGTTCCAACTCCCCTGCCATGGGCCCCCTCACACTAGATGAGGCTGTCTAGATCCTCATCCAACCTGGCATTAAACACCTCCAGGGATGGAGCTTCCACCACCTCCCTGGGCAACCCATTCCAGCCTCTCACCACTCTCATGCTCAACAACTTCTTCCTGACATCAACTCTGACTCTCCCCACCTCCAGCTTTGCTCCATTTCTCCTAGTCTTGTCACTCCCTGAGAGCCTAAAAAGTCTCTCCCCAGCTTTTTTGTAGCCCCCCTTCAGATACTGGAAGGCCACAATAAGATCACTTCAGAGCCTTCTTTTACCCAGTAAATAACTGTCCTACACACTGCTCTGTGTCATTGCTGCATGAGACTACAGGAGGTCTGTGGCTTATTCAGAAGGACAACTCTTGCTGTACAGCTGCAAGATGCTGAGTACTAAACAAAGCATGTGGCTGCCTTGCAGTGGGGACTGGGCCCTGTGTCATCCTCTGTGAGGGATCCTCCTCATGTTTGAGCCAGTCCAGAGGAGGCCATGAAGATGCTCAGGTCTGCTATGAGAACAGGTTACAAGAGTTGGGGCTCTTCAGCCTGGAGAAGAGAAGGCTTTGAGGGGACCTTGGAGTGGTCTTCTAGTATCTGAAGGGGGCTACAAGAAGGCTGGGGAGGGACTATTGACAAGGTCTCGTAATGAGAGGATGAGGAGGAATGGGTTTAAAGTAGCAGAGAGGAGATTGAAGGTGGATGTTAGGAAGAAGTTGTTTACAGTGAGGGCAATGAGACACTGGCACAGGTTGCCCAGGGAGGTTGTGGCTGCTCCCTCCCTGAAGGTGTTGAAGGCCAGCTTGGATGATGCCTTGAGTGACCTGTTCTAGTGGGAGGTGTCCCTGCCTATGGCAGGGGGCTGGAAATAGATGATCTCTGAGGTCCCTTCCAACCCAACCCATTCTATGATTCAAACAACAACCCAACATTTTACTTACTCTAACCTCTCCCGCATTTAGGTGGGGAATAACGCTTAGGTCATCAGTTTCTGTCTTCAGGTAGAGACTGGTTCCTTCTTTTCACTCAACATGAAAAGCAGAGACCTTAATTGAATCAGAAGGCTTCCCAAGCATGCTGAAATCCTGCTTCCTTTGCAGCTGATACAGACTGTGAGTGCGGTTGACAAAGACGAGCCTGCGCGAGGGCACAGGTTCTTCTTCGAGGTGGTGCCAGAATCTGTTGCTCAGCCAAACTTCTCCATTGTGGACAACAAAGGTAACTCCTGACCACTAACCACCCCTTTCCCTCCCACCTCCCCACTCAGCTCCAGCCCAGATAAATCTCCACCCAGCAACATCCAGCCACATGAGCCAGCAGTGTGCCCAGGTGGCCTGCATCAGGAATGGTGTGGTCAGCAGGAGCAGGGAGGTCATTCTGCCCCTGTACTCTGCACTGGTTAGACCACACCTTGAGTACTGTGTCCAGTTCTGGGCCCCCCAGTTTAGGAGGGACATTATGATGCTTGAGTGTGTCCAGAGAAGGGCAACGAGGCTGGGGAGAGGCCTTGAGCACAGCCCTACGAGGAGAGGCTGAGGGAGCTGGGATTGGTTAGCCTGGAGAAGAGGAGGCTCAGAGGTGACCTCATTGCTGTCTACAACTACCTGAGGGGAGGTTGTGGCCAGGAGGAGGTTGCTCTCTTCTCTCAGGTGGCCAGCACCAGAACAAGAGGACACAGCCTCAGGCTGTGCCAGGGGAAATTTCGGCTGGAGGTGAGGAGAAAGTTCTTCCCTGAGAGAGTCATTGGACACTGGAATGGGCTGCCCGGGGAGGTGGTGGAGTCGCCGTCCCTGGAGCTGTTCAAGGCAGGACTGGACGTGGCACTTGGTGCCATGGTCTGGCCTTGAGCTCTGTGGTAAAGGGTTGGACTTGATGATCTGTGAGGTCTCTTCCAACCCTGATGATACTGTGACACTGTGTGATACCTCTTTGTTTCCCCCCTCTAGATAACACAGCAGGAATTCTGACCAGGAGAAATGGATACAGCCGCAGCAAGGCGAGTACCTATCTCCTGCCAATCATCATATTTGACAATGACTACCCCATCCAGAGCAGCACTGGCACCTTGACCATCAGGGTGTGTGCCTGTGACAGCCGTGGCAACATGCAGTCCTGCAGTGCTGAAGCCTTGTTCCTCCCTGCTGGCCTCAGCACAGGGGCGCTGGTGGCCATTCTCCTCTGCATCATTATCCTGCTAGGTAAGTGCCTGTAATCAAACGTCTGATTGACAAGCAAAGGGCTGGGCAGCTTAGAGCAACTGCTTTCTCAGGTGGAAAAGGATCTGGGAGGGTGGCTGAGAGACCTACAACAGCCTGCTTGTTATCAGAAGAATGTCTTAAAAGAGTCATGGAATCACAATGCTGTTGAGATTGCTGTCTGCAACTACCTGAAGGGAGGCTGTAGCCAGGTGGGGTTGGGCTCTTCTGCCAGGCAAGCAGCAAGAGAAGAAGGAGACACAGTCTCAAGTTGTGCCAGGGGAGGTCTAGGCTGGATGTTAGGAGGAAGTTGTTGTCAGAGAGAGTGATTGGCATTGGAATGGGCTGCCCAGGGAGGTGGTGGAGTTCCTATCACAGTATCACACTATCACCAAGGTTGGAAGAGACCTCACAGATCATCAAGTCCAACCCTTTACCACAGAGCTCAAGGCTAGACCATGGCACCAAGTGCCACGTCCAATCCTGCCTTGAACAGCTTCTTCACAGACCAGAGGAGCCATGGTCAAAGCTCTGTCATTCTGAGAAAAGATGATAGCTGCTCAGCACCAAATTTCATGAGCACAAGTACAGCGGCACCAATTTACTCTTCCTCCACACTCAGCCAAGGGAGATCTTGCCAATCTCTTTTCAGTGGTCCACAGCAATAAGACAAGGAGGAGAAACTTCTTTACAGTGAGGGTAACAGAGCCCTGGAATAGGCTGCTGTGATGGTTTGGGAGTTACTCACTTGACACACACTTATGAAATCACCCAGACTAGACTCAGTCAGATGGAAGATAAGGAATGAAGCTATACTTACAGCTTAGCATAATTTACAAGTATCCCTTAAAGGTGTTGAAGAAAAGCCTCAATGAGGCACTTAGTGCCATAGTCTGGTTGACTGGCTAGGGCTGGGTGCTAGGTTGGACTGGCTGATCTTGGAAATCTCTTCCAACCTGCTTGATTCTGTGATTCTGTGAGGACACCTACGAGATCAAGTCCAACCCCTCACCTAGAGCTTGCATTCCCACCGCCACTACTATGCCCCTACCACTAAACCACATCCCATGTCTTGCAGAGTTCTTTGAGGCACACTACATGGAAAGCTGTAGGGACAAGAACATATATCATAGCTACTGTTTGATATATACCTGTGCCAGGGCAGGTTTGGGCTGGATGTTAGGAAGAAGTTCTTCCCAGAGAGAGTGATTGGCATTGGAATGGGCTGCCCAGGGAGGTGGTGGAGTTGCCATCCCTGGAGGTGTTGAAGCCAAGCCTGGATGAGGCACTTAGTGCCATGGTCTGGTTGATTGGCCAGGGCTGAGTGCTAGATTGGACTGGATGATCTTGGAGGTCTCTTCCAACCTGTGCCCAGAACTGGACACAGTAGTTTATTATTATCCCTTTTTTGTCTCCTTTCAGTATTGGTTGTCTTGTTCACGGCTCTCAAGAAGCAGAGGAAGAAAGAACCTTTGATCATCTCCAAGGACGACGTGCGGGACAACGTTGTGACCTACAACGACGAAGGAGGTGGGGAAGAAGACACCCAAGCCTTTGACATTGGCACACTGAGAAACCCAGAGGCGAGGGAAGAAAGCAAGATGAGGAGAGATGTTATCCCTGAACCTATATTCCAGATAAGGAGGACTGCTCCCCTTTGGGAAAACATCGACGTCCAAGATTTTATCCACAGGAGGTTGAAGGAAAACGATTCAGACCCAGCTGCCCCTCCTTATGATTCTCTAGCAACCTATGCCTACGAAGGCAACGATTCCATAGCCAATTCCCTCAGCTCCCTGGAATCTCTGACCACAGAGGCTAACCAGGATTATGATTACCTCAGTGACTGGGGCCCTCGGTTTAAGAAGCTGGCAGATATGTACGGCGGAGAGGATAGCGATCGAGACCTGTAACCCGCTCGGCCTCAGGGGTCTCTGTTCCTACATAAAGTGGCCTACCTTCTCTTAGTTGGGACTTCAAAACTGACACCCCCACAAAAGAAATAAATAAATGATCAATAATACTAATAAAAATGCATAGATGTTGTCTTAGTAAAAGTTTGCTTCATCAATACGTCGATGTGAATGAATAGGAATGATTTAAGGTTAAAAACAAAGCGTGTAAGAAATCAATCATTCACCCTTCTCTGCCTAGAAACCTCCAAGGACAGGTTTCTACCGACCACAAAACAAAAAGGAAAAGGCTTTTTGTGCCTTTAACCCATGAGATGAAAACTTCCTTTTCACTCTTTCTTCTTAACTGCTTTGCATCACCTTTCCTACCAGCCTGCATTGTAACGTAACCTCCGGAGTAGGCTTTTGATCAGACAAGAGAAGATTAACGTTGCTGTCATATTTATTGAGTTGAAGGATGTCTGTGTGTGGATTCCTCATGATATTTTTCTATCTGTATATTTATATTTTTCTATTTTTATGAAATAAATTAGGAGTTTATAAAAACCACCACTTCCTCACGTGCTTTCTTAAGCCTAAGGACCTGCCCGGCCTTTAGGATCAAAGGAGGTTGCAGACTGTGCTACACTTCATGTCTTCATCTCTTTGTCTCCACAGGTGCTTTCTAGAGTTCAAACCACAGCACCCAGAAATGCAGCCTGCTGCAGATCACAGAATCACATTGTCAGCCAGGTTGGGAAGTTCCTTCAAGCTCATCAAGCTCCCTGAGGGAGCTGGGATTGTTTAGCCTGGAGAAGAGGAGGCTCAGGGGAGACCTTATTGCTGTCTACAACTACCTGAGGGGAGGTTGTGGCCAGGAGGAGGTTGCTCTCTTCTCTCAGGTGGCCAGCACCAGAACAAGAGGACACAGCCTCAGGCTGCGCCAGGGGAGATTTAGGCTGGAGGTGAGGAGAAAGTTCTTCCCTGAGAGAGTCATTGGGCACTGGAATGGGCTGCCCGGGGAGGTGGTGGAGTCGCCGTCCCTGGAGCTGTTCAAGGCAGGATTGGACGTGGCACTTGGTGCCATGGTCTGGCCTTGAGCTCTGTGGTAAAGGGTTGGACTTGATGATCTATGAGGTCTCTTCCAACCTTGGTGACACTGTGATACTGTGAAGCCTGATCTATTACCCAACAGCTTCTAATCAACTAAATCATTGCAGCAAACATCATATCCAAGCTTTTTCGAAGCACTTCCAGGCACAGCAACTCCACCACCTCAGTATGGAGAAGAGGAGGCTCCCAGGTGACCTTCTTGTGGCCTTCCAGGATCTAAAGTGGATCTACAAAAAAGTTGGGGAGGGACTTCTTAGAATGTCAGGGAGTGGCAGGAGTGGGGGGAACCGAGCAAAGCTGGAGATGGGGAGATTCAGAGTGGAGGTGAGGAGGAAGTTGTTGAGCAGGAGAGTGGTGAGAGTCTGGAGTGGGTTGCTCAGGGAGGTGGTTGAGGCCCCATGGCTGGAGGTTTTTAAGGCCAGGCTGGCTGAGGCTGTGTGCAGCCTGCTCTAGGGTAGGGTGTCCCTGGGCATGGCAGGGGGGTTGGAACTGGCTGCTCCTTGTGGTGCCTTCCAACCCTGACCGATTCTTTGATTCTATGACCTCCCCAACCAGCCCATTCCAATGCAAATCACTCTTAATGGGAAGAATTTCCTCCCAACATCCAGCCTGAACCTGCCCTTGTACAGCTTAAGACTGTGTCCTCTTATTCTGTCCCTGGGTGCCTGGCAGAAGAGCCCAACCCCACCTGGCTACAGCCTCCCTTCAGGTAGTTGTAGACAGCAATGAGGTCTGCTCTGAGCCTCCTCTTCTGCAGGCTGCACACCCCCAGCTCCCTCAGCCTCTCCTCACAGGGCTCTGCTCCAAGCCCCTCACCAGCTTCATTGCCCTTCTCTGGACACCTTCCAGCACCTCAACATCTCTCTTGAATTGAGGGGACCAGAACTGGACACAGCACTCAAGGTGTGGCCTGAGCAGTGCTGAGCACAGGGGCAGAAGAACCTCCCTTATCCTGCTGCCCACACTGCTCCTGAGCCAGCCCAGGATGCCATTGGCTCTGCTGCCCACCTGGGCACTGCTGCCTCATCTTCAGCTATTCTCTCCCAGCACCCCCAGCTCCCTCTCTGCCTGGCTGCTCTCAGCCACTCTGTCCCCAGCCTGTAGCACTGCTTGGGGTTGTTGTGGCCAAAGTGCAGAACCCTGCCCTTGGCCTTGTTCAATCTCATCCCATTGGCCTCTGCCCACCCATCCAGCCTGTTTAGGTCCCTCTGCAGGGCTCTCCTACCCTCCAACAGTTCCACAGCTGCTCCTAGCTTGGTGTCATCTGCAAACTCACTGCTGCTGGACTCAATCCCCTCACCCAGGTCATCAATAAAGATGTTGAACAGGACTGTGCCCAGCACTGACCCCTGGGGCACAGCACCAGTGCCAGCCTGATGATGATAGTGTCCTTCTAGTTCTGTCTTTCCTTCAGTTTGCCTGTTGAGTAGCTGGTAGATATTTGAGCACATTAGAAACAGTTTATGATCTGGCAGGAAAAGCTGGAGAGGGACTCTTCAGGGTGTCAGGTAGTGATAGGACCAGGGTGAATGGATCTAAGCTAGAGGAGGGGAGATTTAGATCAGACATTAGGAAGAAATTCTTTACCATAGGGGAGGTGAGAGACTGGAACAGGTTGCTCAGGGTGGTAGTGGAAGCCCATTTTCAAGGCCAGACTGGATGTGGCTCTGGGCAGATTGATCTAGTGGAACAGGCTGCTCAGGTGGGTTGTGGAGTCTACTTCTGATGATATTCAAAGCCCACCTGAATGTGTTCCTGTGTGATCTGGTCTAGGTGATCTTGTTCTGTCAGAGGGGTTGGACTGGAGGAGCTTTCGAGGTTCCTTCCAGCCACTGCCATTCTATGATCTGTGTCCCTGTCCATGGCAGGGGGCTTGGAACTGGATGATCCTTGAGGTCCCTTCCAACCTTGACAGTTCCATGATTCTGTGCACAGTGAAAGAATGTCTTTGGAGCAGCACAAGATTCCAAATCCAGTGCTGCATCCTTACAACTTTCCTTTTCCTCCAACAGCCAGAGGCAGAGTGACCCTCTCAGACACTGCATCATATAAATACTTCTCTCATCCTTACTGCTGAAGGAAGAGGTGAGAGCTGGAGTGAAAATGGTGAGAGAAAAACCAAGGCTGGGCTTTTTGCCACCTGAGAATTGCTCTTGTGGCTGTCAGGAGGCAGGCTGCTAGTTGCTAGGAGCAACCATGCTAATGCTTGCTTCTTACATAATGCTTTTCATCCCTCCTCTTGGAAAGCCTTTTACAGAGCAGGTCAGTGTCGTTTTACAGGTAGGGAAAGCAGTTATTTGTGCACCAGCTTCCTCAAGGACACCCAGCTGGATACTAAGGAAGAGACAAGCAGGAGTCTGCCTGCAGGACAGCTAAGCCATTTAGGAGGCATTAATGTCCCTTCACTGCTTAAAGTGACTGGAGATGGCTGGAAATGTCCCTTCACTGCTTAAAGTGACTGGAGATGGCTGGAAATGTCCCTTCACTGCTTAAAGTGACTGGAGATGGCTGGAAATGTCCCTTCACTGCTTAAAGTGACTGGAGATGGCTGGAAATGTCCCTTCACTGCTTAAAGTGACTGGAGATGGCTGGAAATGTCCCCTCACTGCTTAAAGTGACTGCAGATGGCTGGAAATGTCCCTTCACTGCTGAAACTGACTGGAGATGGCTGGAAATGTCCCTTCACTGCTTAAACTGACTGGAGATGGCTGGAAATGTCCCTTCACTGCTTAAAGTGACTGGAGATGGCTGGAAATGTCCCTTCACTGCTTAAAGTGACTGGAGATGGCTGGAAATGTCCCTTCACTGCTTAAAGTGACTGGAGATGGCTGGAAATGTCCCTTCACTGCTTAAAGTGACTGGAGATGGCTGGAAATGTCCCCTCACTGCTTAAACTGACTGGAGGTGGCTGGAAATGTCCCTTCACTGCTTAAAGTGACTGCAGAGGACTGGAAATGTCCCTTCACTGCTTAAAGTGACTGGAGATGGCTGGAAATGTCCCCTCACTGCTTAAAGTGACTGCAGATGGCTGGAAATGTCCCTTCACTGCTGAAACTGACTGGAGATGGCTGGAAATGTCCCTTCACTGCTTAAACTGACTGGAGATGGCTGGAAATGTCCCTTCACTGCTTAAAGTGACTGGAGATGGCTGGAAATGTCCCTTCACTGCTTAAAGTGACTGGAGATGGCTGGAAATGTCCCTTCACTGCTTAAAGTGACTGGAGATGGCTGGAAATGTCCCTTCACTGCTTAAAGTGACTGGAGATGGCTGGAAATGTCCCTTCACTGCTTAAAGTGACTGGAGATGGCTGGAAATGTCCCCTCACTGCTTAAACTGACTGGAGGTGGCTGGAAATGTCCCTTCACTGCTTAAAGTGACTGCAGAGGACTGGAAATGTCCCTTCACTGCTTAAAGTGACTGGAGATGGCTGGAAATGTCCCTTCACTGCTTAAAGTGACTGGAGATGGCTGGAAATGTCCCTTCACTGCTTAAAGTGACTGGAGATGGCTGGAAATGTCCCCTCACTGCTTAAACTGACTGGAGGTGGCTGGAAATGTCCCTTCACTGCTTAAAGTGACTGCAGAGGACTGGAAATGTCCCTTCACTGCTTAAAGTGACTGGAGATGGCTGGAAATGTCCCCTCACTGCTTAAAGTGACTGGAGATGGCTGGAAATGTCCCTTCACTGCTTAAAGTGACTGGAGATGGCTGGAAATGTCCCTTCACTGCTTAAAGTGACTGGAGATGGCTGGAAATGTCCCTTCACTGCTTAAAGTGACTGGAGATGGCTGGAAATGTCCCTTCACTGCTTAAAGTGACTGGAGATGGCTGGAAATGTCCCTTCACTGCTTAAAGTGACTGGAGATGGCTGGAAATGTCCCTTCACTGCTTAAAGTGACTGGAGATGGCTGGAAATGTCCCCTCACTGCTTAAACTGACTGGAGATGGCTGGAAATGTCCCTTCACTGCTTAAAGTGACTGGAGATGGCTGGAAATGTCCCTTCACTGCTTAAAGTGACTGGAGATGGCTGGAAATGTCCCTTCACTGCTTAAAGTGACTGGAGATGGCTGGAAATGTCCCTTCACTGCTTAAAGTGACTGGAGATGGCTGGAAATGTCCCTTCACTGCTTAAAGTGACTGGAGATGGCTGGAAATGTCCCTTCACTGCTTAAAGTGACTGGAGATGGCTGGAAATGTCCCTTCACTGCTTAAAGTGACTGCAGATGGCTGGAAATGTCCCCTCACTGCTTAAAGTGACTGGAGATGGCTGGAAATGTCCCTTCACTGCTTAAAGTGACTGGAGATGGCTGGAAATGTCCCCTCACTGCTTAAACTGACTGGAGATGGCTGGAAATGTCCCTTCACTGCTTAAAGTGACTGGAGATGGCTGGAAATGTCCCTTCACTGCTTAAAGTGACTGGAGATGGCTGGAAATGTCCCTTCACTGCTTAAAGTGACTGGAGATGGCTGGAAATGTCCCTTCACTGCTTAAAGTGACTGGAGATGGCTGGAAATGTCCCTTCACTGCTTAAAGTGACTGGAGATGGCTGGAAATGTCCCTTCACTGCTTAAAGTGACTGGAGATGGCTGGAAATGTCCCTTCACTGCTTAAAGTGACTGCAGATGGCTGGAAATGTCCCTTCACTGCTTAAACTGACTGCAGATGGCTGGAAATGTCCCCTCACTGCTTAAAGTGACTGGAGATGGCTGGAAATGTCCCTTCACTGCTTAAAGTGACTGGAGATGGCTGGAAATGTCCCTTCACTGCTTAAAGTGACTGCAGATGGCTGGAAATGTCCCTTCACTGCTTAAACTGACTGCAGATGGCTGGAAATGTCCCCTCACTGCTTAAAGTGACTGGAGATGGCTGGAAATGTCCCTTCACTGCTTAAAGTGACTGGAGATGGCTGGAAATGTCCCTTCACTGCTTAAAGTGACTGCAGATGGCTGGAAATGTCCCTTCACTGCTTAAACTGACTGGAAATGTTGCCTCTAATTGACTTTTATTGCCCCATGAATTCCCATGTGTTAAAGGAAGATGCCTTTCCATGGGACACTACAAATCAAAGCTCCTTTCCAATGAGCTCTGGACAAGGATGTGTTTCTGAGAGGTCTCCCAGGGAAGCTGGAGTGTTTTTTTTCCAGCCTTGTTTCCAGCAGGAAAGTGAACAAGAGACACTTTTTATTCCAGGTAGAAAGTGAAATGAGAAACAAAGAGATGTGGAGTCAGCCTTCAAAAGTTACTCTTAGCCTTAAAAACTACTTGCTTACTATGCCTAGATCTGCAAAGGAGCAGGTTTAACCTAAAAGTTAATCTTTCACTTAAAAAAGATGAAAGTGGGGCAGAAGGGGAAGCTGAAGGGACTGGAGCACTGCCTGATGAGGTAAGGCTGAGAGCTCTGGGGCTGCCCTGGAATACTGCATCCAATTTTGGGCTCCCCAGTTGCAGAGGGATAGGGATTTGCTGGAGAGAGTCCAAGGGAGGGTTGCAAGGATGCTGCAGGGACTGGAGCACTGCCTGATAAGGAGAGGTTGAGAGCCTTGGGGCTGCTTAGTCTGCAGAGGAGGAGGCTGAGAGGGGATCTGAGCAATGTCTATCAGGAGCTGAGGGCTGGGGAGCAGGAAGAATCATAGAATCATAGAATCAACCAGATGGGAAGAGACCTCCAAGATCATCCAGGCCAACCTAGCACCCAGCCCTGTCCAATCATAGAATCATAGATTCAACCAGGTGGGAAGAGACCTCCAAGCTCATCCAGTCCAGCCTAGCACCCAGCCCTATCCAGTCAACTAGTCCATGGCACTAAATGCCTCACTCAGGCTTTTCTTGAACACCTCCAGGGATGGTGACTCCACCACCTCCCTTGGCAGTCCATTCCAATGCCAATCACTCTCTCAGGACAGGGATAGGCTCTGCTTACTTGTGCCCTACCATAGGGCAAGGGGCAAGGGATGGAAAGTGCAGCACAGGAAGTTCCACCTCAACATGAGGAAGAACTTTTTGAGTGTAAAGGTGACAGAGCCCTGGCACAGGCTGCCCAGAGAGGTTGTGGAGTCTCCTTCTCTGGAGCCTTTCTGCCTGGATGAGTTCCTGTGTGACCTACACTAGATTCTCTGCTCCTGCTCTGGCAGAGGGGTTGGACTGGAAGGACTCCAGAGGTTCCTTCCAACCCCTTACATCCTGTGAGTCTGTGAAGGGGCAGAGAGTAGGAGAAAATCAGGTTGCAGTACTCAACACCAGCTGGTCTCCACTCCTTCAAAATTAATTGCATCTTATTTCTAAGGACCATTTCCATGCTTTCCCATTTGGTTTCTTGATGAGTCATTATCTTTTAATTGCTGGGGGGGGAAAAAACAACCCAGCTTTTCCCTCAGCAACTCCAGAGAAGCAATTTAATGCCAATGCTCTAGGATCAAGCTTGACCAGAGCTGAGCAGAGAAGCATGGAGAAAACAAGATGTGAAGAGGTTCTTCAATCCCATCCCCTGTGTCAGAAAACAGCTCTTTGTCAATTAGCACTCAAATCAGGATGTGGAGTGGACACCAGGCACTGTGGCACACCATCCAGTGGGTGAGAGGCTGAAATCAGAGCCACAGGGAGTTAAATTCTCCCCCCCCCCCAGCAGCTAACAAATATGATGCCATCTGCAACTTACAGACCAAGGAGGAAGCTTGGTCTCTTCCAAAGCAATGTGCTCTCCTCTGTGCCATGGCTGAATGCTTTCAGACATCCTGTGCAACAGTGCCAGAGTATTTGTTCTCTGTCATGTTTGGCCAAGCCTGCACTGGTTTGCAGCCAGCTTCTACACAGTGCTACCAGTAAAGCCCAGATTTCACCCACTCCAGTGGCCTCCCAGTATAGGTGGGAGCTGCTGCTGTACTTCAAAGTCACTGCAAAATGCTATCATAGAATGGTCTGGGTTGGAAGGGACTTCCAAAGGTATCATATCATAGTATCATCAGGGTTGGAAGAGACCTCACAGATCATTGAGTCATCCAGTCCAAGCCCCACTGCAGTCAGCAGGGGCAGCCTCAACTAGATCAGGTTGCCCAGAGCCCTATTGAGCCTCACCTTGAATAGCCCCAGGGATGAAGCCACAACCACCTGCCTGGGCAACCTGTTCCAGTGTTCCACTACCCTCATGGTAAAGAACTTGTTCCTAGCATCCATTTCTCCTCCTACCAAAACCCCTTAGCCACAAACCCAGCACAATGCTGCTTAGCAGCAGGTCTGGATAACATTTCCATGTCCTACCAGGGTCGAGAATGAATCCCTTTTCCCTCTGAGTTTCTTCTTTCCATTGTCCTCTCTCCATCTTTTACAACCAACCCCAGGCCTTGCACAGAGAGGCTCAGGGAATGTAGGAAATCATTCATGGAATTGTTTTAGGTGGAAAAGACCTCTAAGGTCATGGAGTCCAGCCATGAATTCCACCATGGCCATTATATCATGTTCCAAAGTGTCATGTCCACACATTCCTTGAACACCTGCAGGGAGAGCAACTTCACCACCTCCCTGCACAACTGTTTGAGCAGAGGGCTGCAGCATCTCTCCTGTGAGCACAGACTGAAAGAGTTGGGGCTGTGTGGGCTGGGGGAGAGGAGGCTCCCAGGTGACCTTTGGGTGGCCCTCCAGGTGACCTTCTTGTGGCCTTCCAGGATCTGAAGGGGGATACAAAAAAGCTGGGAAAGGACTTTTTAGGCTGTCAGGGAGTGCCAGGAGTGGGGGGAATGGAGCAAAGCTGGAGGTGGGGAGAGTCAGAGTGGAGGTGAGGAGGAAGTTGTTGAGCAGGAGAGTGGTGAGAGGCTGGAATGGGTTGCCCAGGGAGGTGGTTGAGGCCCCATGGCTGGAGGTGTTTAAGGCCAGCCTGACTGAGGCTGTGTGCAGCCTGCTCTAGGGTAGGGGGGTTGGAACTGGCTGGCAGGGGGGTTGGAACTGGCTGCTCCTTGTGGTCCCTTCCAACCCTGACTGATTCAATGATTCCCTGGAGGTGTTTAAGGCCAGGCTGGCTGAGGCTGTGTGCAGCCTGCTCTAGGGTAGGTTGTCCCTGGGCATGGCAGGGGGTTGGAACTGGCTGCTCCTTGTGGTCCCTTCCAACCCTGCCTGATTCAATGATTCTATAACACCCTGTGCCTCCACATACACCACTGCAGTGCTGCCTTCTAATCCTGCACCTTTGATTTTCTCTCTTTGAGCCCAACTGCAACAGCAACTGCAACTGAACTTGCTCTCCAGAAAACTCTTGCTGCTGCTGACTTGCTGCTAAATCTTTTGCTCACACCAGCAGCCAAACCTGCAGACTGTAAATAGAAGAGGCTGAGAAAACTAATCTTCCCTTCTAACTCCTGACACACCAAGAGCTTTCCCCCAGCAGTTGGTCTCTTTCAGGTTGGTTGAGATATGGAGGGACTATAATTTCCCCTAAGAGATGCTTTGTAGGGCAGTAATTGGATTATTTTAAACTCCCCCATTTCTCCAGACTCACTTATTGAAGATGGATGCATTCTCATCTCAGAAATGTAAAAGAGGACCTCTGTCATTGCCTTTTTATTCCTCTTTTTCACTAAAGGATGCTCATTCTTCCCTCTGTATAACTGTGATATCACTTTGCATTAACAAGCAGCCTCTAGAAATGAAAGAGGAGTGCTTGGTTCAATCCTCCTCCTGCCCTGTTCTGGACTATCATTTTAATAGCCACTAATAGATCTATCTCCTATGAAGCTTTTAAAAGCTCTTTTGATTCCACTTCTGCTTTGAATAGCCTCTATTTAATTAGGATCTGAGCTTGCACATGATTTAAGTCTGCCACCTCATTTTCTCAACCCCTCCACCTCCCCTCTCACCCCCCCCAAAACTCCAAGATTCAGTTTGCCAGTTCATATTGCAGAGTTATTGGATGATCTTTTCATGCACAAAGAGGCTTTGAGTAGTTAATTTGCAGGGGGTGAAAAGCAACCTGGAGGTTAGATGGAGCTGGCAACTGGTAGAATCACCCTGGGGGTCTTCAAGAAAAGACTGGATGAGGCACTTAGTGCCATGGTCTGGTTGATTGGTTAGGGCTGGGTGCTAGGTTGGACTGGATGAGCTTGGAGGTCTCTTCCAACCTGGTTGATTCTATGATTCTATGATTCTATGATCTTGGAGGTCTCTTCCAACCTGGTTGATTCTATGATATGATTCTATGATTGGAAGGGACTTCAAGGATCATTCAGTTCCAACCTCCCTAGGCAGGGACACTTTCCATTAGATCAGGCTTCCCAGAGGCAAATCCAGCCTGGCCTTATAAACCTCCAAGGATGAGGCTTCCACCACCTCTCCAGGCAGCCTGTTCCAGTCCCTCACCACCCTCATGCTGAAGAATTTCTTCCTAATATCCAGTCTGAATCTACCCACTTCTGCTTTTGCTCCCTTCCCCTTGGTTCTATTACCACCTGACACCTTAAAAAGTCCCTTCCCAGCTTTCCTGCAGCCCACTTCAGATACTTCTTCCTAACATTCAGTCTGAATCTACCCATTCCCAGCTTGGCTCCATTCCCCCCAGTCCTGGCACTACCTGACAGCCTAAAAAGTCCCTCCCCACCTTTATTGTAGCCCCCTTTAGATACTGAAAGGCCACACTAAGGTCTGCTTGGAGCTTTCTCCTCTCCAGACTGAACAGCCCCAACTCTCTCAGCCTGGCTCCATAGCAGAGGTGCTCCAATCTAAATCTTCCCTCCTCTGGCTTGGATCCATTTCCCCTGCTCCTATCACTGCCTGACACCTTAAAAGATCCTTCCCCAGCTGTGATGCTTTGGGTGTTTCCCACCTCCCCCCCGACTTTGGGAATCACCCAGACTAGACTCAGCCAGCTCTGGAAATGGAATGAAGCTTATATTGACAGCTTAGCACAATGTACAAGCAGATATTTACAGTAGATACAGTTATAGACAGAGGTAAAAGGTGATACAGAAACACAACAGCCCTCCCAGAAACCTGAGTCCCCAGGAAGGGCTCCCAACCACCCTTCCACCTTCTCCCACCTCTCTCAACCTTACCCCAGTCCCAAGGAAGAATGGAGGTTCAGCCAGGGGGTTAGGAAGCAAAGTGGATTGATCAGAGAGACAACAGAGAGGCTAGAGAGAGAGATGCAGCCCAGAGCTCCCAGCAGAAGTGCCCTATCTATGTTTAGATTCTTGTTCTTACACCTCTCAGCAAGCCTATGAGTGAAGTAGACATCAGCACTGTCTCTCCTCCATAACCTGTGATCTAACCCTTCTCACCAAAACGTTCTAGCTAGCTTCAAACTAGCAACACCACCTTTCTTGCATGCCTCCTTCAGATGCTGGAAGGCCACTGAAGTTGAGAAGGGTACCACTGCATTCACAGATGACTAATGCAATGTTGATCCAGTTTGGTGGGAAACTAAGTGTGCTCATTAGAGGCTATAAAGCATCCTTGTGGCATCTAATTGCTTAAGGATGAAAAAAAAACAGTAGAAAATAGATTTTTTTTAAAAACTTTCATAAAATAAATGGAGATTAGGAGAAGGAGCAGGACAAAAGAAGAGTATTTATATGTGGAAAGTCAGACAGACATCAGGTTAGGTTAGAGAGAGAGAGAGCTGCAGCCCACAAAGCCCAGAGAGAGACTCAGAGAGTGACTTCCCTTATCTATGTTTGTGTTCTTGATTTTATCCATCTCAGCAAGCCTATGAGTGCAGCAGACATCAGCATTGTTTCCTTTCCACAGCCTAGCATCTCATTCTTCTCACCAAAACATCCCAGCTAGGCTCAAACCAACACAGATCTCTAGAACAGAGCAATTTCCTCCTGCATGCACATTCTGGACAACCTCCTCCCTCTAAACTTTATTCAATCTTGCTTGAAACTAACTTCCCTGCTAGAGAAAATGAGGTTTTATTCTCTGCTGCAAATGATAACATCTCCCTCTACAGCAGGGAAAGACTCTAGATGAAAGGGTGCACTAATAACTTTGTTAGTCCTTATTGGTTCAGCAGTAATTCCTTCAGCCTCCCTGGTGATTTTATGCCACTGCTAGGATTTGCTCATTCAGCCACTGAAATTGCTAACCCTCTGCTGTCACAAGATGTTGCTAACAGAGAGTTTATTCTAAGGAGCAATGTGGCTAATAATTATGTGCTATTGTGGAAAATCAGTGCACCTGGAGAGAAACAGAAAGCAGAGTGGGTGAGTTTGCTGCCATCATTTAAACACTGCTCTGCTAAAAAAAATGTCATAGAATCACAGAATCAAACAGGTTGGAAGAGATCTCCAAGCTCAGCCAGGCCAACCTAGCACCCAGCCCTGGCCAATCAACCAGACCATGGCACTAAGTGCCTCAGCCAGGCTTTGCTTCAACACCTCCAGGGATGGTGACTCCACCACCTCCCTGGGCAGCCCATTCCAATGCCAATCACTCTCTCTGACAACAACTTCCTCCTAACATCCAGCCTAGACCTCCCCTGGCACAGCTTGAGACTGTGTCCCCTTCTTCTGTTGCTGGTTGCCTGGCAGAAGAGCCCAACCCCACCTGGCTACAGCCTCCCTTCAGTTAGTTGCAGACAGCAATGAGCTCTGCCCTGAGCCTCCTCTTCTGCAGGCTGCACACCCCCAGCTCCCTCAGCCTCTCCTCACAGGGCTGTGCTCCAGGCCCCTCCCCAGCCTTGCTGCCCTTCTCTGGACACCTTCCAGCACCTCAACATCTCTCTTGAATTGAGGAGCCCAGAACTGGACACAGCACTCAAGGTGTGGCCTGAACAGTGCTGAGCACAGGGGCACAAGAACCTCCCTTGTCCTGCTGGCCACACTGCTCCTGATGCAGGCCAGGATGCCATTGGCTCTGCTGCCCACCTGGGCACACTGCTGCCTTATCTTCAGCTACTCTCTCCCAGCACCCCCAGCTCCCTCTCTGCCTGGCTGCTTTCAGCCACTCTGTCCCCAGCCTGTAGTGCTGCTTGGGGTTGTTGTGGCCAAAGTGTAGAACCCCGCACTTGGCCTTGTTCAATCTCATCCCATTGGCCTCTGCCCACCCATCCAGCCTGGCAAGGTTCTTCTGCAGGGCTCTCCTACCCTCCAACAGCTCCACACCTGCTCCCAGCTTGGTGTCATCTGCAAACTCACTGCTGCTGGACTCAGTCTCCTCATCCAGATCATCAATAAAGATATTGACCAGGACTGTGCCCAGCACTGACCCCTGGGGCACAGCACCAGTGCCAGCTGCCAACTGGCTGTGGCACCATTCACCATTCACCACCACCATATGATTTGGTTTGTCTTTTAATTTGTTAAAAGGAAATTGAGTAACTCCCTTTTATGTAGCTCATTTGTGTTAGCTGCATATTCATTCACAAAGATGACTTTTTTTTTGGGAGGGGTGGGGTGTGAAATCATCTCTTATTAATCATTTCACCAGAAGAAAGGAATACAGAGGCATAAACTGGAACAGAGAAGGTTTCAGCTCAACATGAGCAGAAATTTCTTTACACTGAAGGTGGCAGAGCCTTGGAGCAGGCTGCCCAGAGAGGCTGTGGAGTCTCCTTCTCTGCAGGCTTTCCAAACCCACCTGGATGCATTCCTGTGTGGATTGCCCTACTTTTGACAGAGATGTTGGACTGGCACAGGCTGCCCAGAGAGGTTGTGGAGTATCCTTCTCTGGAGACTTTCAAGGCCTGTCTGGATGTGTTCCTGTGTGATCTGTGTTAGATAGTGTAGTCTTGCTCTGGCAGGGGGGGGTTGGACTTGATGATCTCCTTGGGTCCCTTCTAACCCCTAACAATCTGTGATCCTGTGACTGGATGGTCTCTGGAGGTCCCTTCCAACCTCTAAGGTGCTGGACTGGATGAAAGCCTGGATGAGGCACTTAGTGCCATGGTCTGGTTGACTGGCTAGGGCTGGCTGCTAGGTTGGACTGGATGATCTTGGAGGTCTCTTCCAACCTGCTTGATTCTATGATTCCATGATAAGCAAATAGCAGCTCAGTTCTGTTTGCATTTTCATCTCTGTGTTGTGCTGTACCATGTTATCACCTAGAGTCAGCAGGTTTGGACTTCAGACACATTTAAATCTCAGCATTTATTGACTCCTGGATGTTGCAAAGCATTTGATTAGCAAACTCTACCAAATGCTCCCCAGCAGATCCTAATGCTGTGAAAATATTTACCAGGTTTGGAAGCATTCAGGAAGGCTGAAATTTATCCCTTTGCAGTACAAGGGCTCTGAATATTAGTGGAATTCATAACCAGCAGCTTAAACAAACCCCTTCTGCCTGCAGGTCCTCATTATACATTTGCATCTGTTATATTCTCTGCCTTCTTTCCAAGTTCACATTTCCTTTTCTCTCTTTTGATGAGCAAAGGGGAACAGAGGACTGGAAGAGAGCATGGAAGCCATTAGCTATGCCCTGCAATCACAGCCAATTTACATCTGACTCAAAGGGGCCCACAGAACGTTTCCCCTACATCCCACTCCACATCATGAGCTGCAAGCTGATTTCAGGCTCCTTCTGACAAATCACTGCTGCAATGGATTGTAGGAAGAGATTGAGGGCACAAAGGCCCTCAACAACAAAAATTGGCTGATTTAGTGCAGGTTTTGATTGACTACACCTTTCCAAAACACACCCAAAAATAATAAACACACCACAGGAACAACAGATCTCTTTTAAGCATCTCTGGGAGGCTTTTTTATTGAAGGGCAGAGTGTTCTCAAGAGTATTTAGCTTAAAATCCACTTGGGAGGTTCTAAGCGAAACAAAACTAAACCCAGAACCAAAATCAAACCCAAAACTAAAAGCAAAACCAAACCCAAAATCAAAACAAAAACCAAAATCAAAATCAAAACCTAAAGCAAAACCAAAACCAAAGATCACAATTCTGTGCTTCTATGAATTATGAATCACATTGGAAGATTACAGAAGTTTCTAATTACTCCAGATTAGCCTGCAGAAGAGGAGGCTCAGGGCAGAGCTCATTGCTGTCTACAACTACCAAAAGGGAGGCTGTAGCCAGGTGGGGTTGGGCTCTTCTGCCAGGCAACCAGCAACAGAACAAGGGGACACAGCCTCAAGTTGTGCCAGGGCAGGTCTAGGCTGGATGTTAGGAGGAAGTTGTTGTCAGAGAGAGTGATTGGCATTGGAATGGGCTGCCCAGGGACGTGGTGGAGTCACCATCCCTGGAGGTGTTGAAGCAAAGCCTGGCTGAGGCACTTAGTGCCATGGTCTGGTTGACTGGCTAGGGCTGGATGCTAGGTTGGACTGGATGAGCTTGGAGGTCTCTTCCAACCTGCTTGATTCTATGATTCTAAGACTGGCTGAGGCACTTAGTGCCATGGTCTGGCTGACTGGCTAGGGCTGGGTGCTAGGTTGGATTGGATGATGTTGGAGGTCTCTTCCAACCTGCTTGATTCTATGATTCTAAGACTGGCTGAGGCACTTAGTGCCATGGTCTGGCTGACTGGCTAGGGCTGGGTGCTAGGTTGGATTGGATGATGTTGGAGGTCTCTTCCAGCCTGGTTGATTCTATGATTCTATGGATGAAAATGAGCCTTATGGAGAGCAAGGAGATGCTACAAAGAAGCTCATGTCCAGAATGTGACTTCATCCTCTAATGTATGTGTTTTGCAATGCAGTATTTAATTACCACTTGCATAGTTCTCTCCTCAGAGGACCCTCTCTGCCCTCACATGCAGCCTACCTGGCTTCATAAAGGAAGAGCTACTTTAAATTTACCTGTACCAGGATTGCTCTGTGCCTGTCACAAATTATCTCCTGCAGGCTCTGCAGAGGAAGCACTGAACACAGACTGATCAATGTCCCTCCTATGGATCTATTCCCTGTATGAGATAGATTTGGCCTATCCATCAGATACCATTTTCCCCCCATTAATTTCTCCAGGGTATAAATCAATTCTTTAGGCTACAGCACATAAATTGTACACTGTGCATATTGTCACCTCTCAATCTATAGCAGACTAATTGCAGCCTACCCTCAGGTGTAGAATGAGGGTGATCAAGATTCTGGTTTCTGGGAGAGCTGTTGTGATTCTGTATTGCTTGGAATGTGTCTATTTCTGTCTATAGCTGCATATGTTGTAAATATCTGCTTGGATATTGTCCTGAGCTGTACACATAAAGCTTCATTCTTAAATTCCAGCTTGGCTGAGTCTAGGCTGGGTGATTTGTTAAGAGTGGAGGGGGCAGGCAACACCCAAACCATCACAATATATAACCAGATGGATGGGAAAGGATGGAGGTAGACTCAGGGAGTGGTGGTGCCACCATGTGGGAAGATGGCCATGTGAAGGGGGAATTTCTTCACAGAAACAGTGATTTACCTTTGGAATGGGCTGCCCAGGGAGGTGGTGGAGTCACTGTCCCTGGAGGTGCTCAAGCAAAGCCTGGATGAGGCACTTAGTGCCATGGTCTGGTTGATTGGCCAGGGCTGGGTGCTAGGTTGGCCTGGCTGAGCTTGGAGGTCTCTTCCAACCTGCTTGATTCTATGATTCTATGACCTTGAAGGTCCCTTCCAACATGATTGATTCTATGATCTTGAAAGTCTCTTCCAACCTGTTTGATTCTATGATTCTATGATCTTGGAAGTCTCTTCCAACCTGATTGAGTCTGTGATCTTGGAGGTCTCTTCCAGCATGCTTGATTCTATGATTCTAAGCCTGGATGAGGCACTGAGTGCCATGGTCTGGTTGACTGGACAGTGCTGGGTGCTAGATTGGACTGGATGAGCTTGGAGGTCTCTTCCAACCTGATTGATTCTATGATTCTAAGCCTGGATGAGGCACTTAGTGCCATGGTCTGGTTGATTGGCTAGGGCTGGGTGCTAGGTTGGACTGCATGAGCTTGGAGCTCTCTTCCAACATGCTTGATTCTATGATTCTAATCTGCCACCTTCAGTGTGAGCAGGGAAGGGGGAAAAAGTCCAACAAGAAATATTCAGGTTGTCCTCTTGCTACAACAAAGTGAGGAACCTTTTGATCTGCCATATGCCAGGAGGAAAAGCTTTGAGTAGCTATTCAACACTTAGGGATGATTGTAATGATGTTTAATTCCCCCTTGTATGATGTTGTCACTATGGCAACTAACCATTCTGGTGTGGTGAAGCCAAAATAGCTTTCAAATGTCACAATTGTTGCAATAGTTTTTGTTTCAGCAAAGCACCTTCCCAAGGTTGAAAAGGATTGAATATGTAGGTCACAATCAAAGAATCACAGAATGTTAGAGGTTGGAAGAGACCTCCAGAGCTCATCCAGTCCAACCTCCCTGCCAGAGCAGCATCACCTCAGGTAGTTCACACAGGAATGCATCCTGGAGGGTTTGAAAGTCTCCAGAGCAGGAGACTCCACAACCTCTCTGGGCAGCCTGCTCCAGGGCTCCAACACCCTCACACCAAAGAAGTTTCTCCTCCTTTTTAGGTGAAACCTTCTCTGTTCAAGTTTATGGCTGTTGCTCCTTGACTTGTTGCTGCTAACCACCAAAAAGAGCTTGGCCCCCTCCACTTAACACCCATCCAGATCCCCTCTCAGCCTTCTCTTCTCCAGACTAAACAGCCCCAGGGCTCTCAGCCCCTCTCCAGAGGGGAGATGCTCAAGTCCCCCAATCATCCTCCTGGGCTCTTGCTCTCTCTTAGACTCCTGCTAGCACACCCCTGCCTCTCTTGAACTGTGAAGCCCAAAACCAGACCCAGCATTCCAGCAATCCTTTCTCTTCATGTTTAATGTTACCTCACATATTTTTTTCTCCCCAAGAATGATCAAATAAATAGATAGATAAATAATTTACATGCTGAATGGTTTGAACTTATTCAAACTCCCTGTAATCCTATTAAGTAGCCTCTGGGCCACAGCTACAGGCAGGTATTTCTGTCTGCTCCACGAAGCTGCACATCATATTTATAAGCTCTGCCTTGAATTCTTCCTGCAACCCACAGAGAAACCATCAAGCAAGTTACTTTTACAAGGAATGCAGACTCCTACTCAAAGTGAATAATTCTTGTTAGAGAGCAAGCCAGGGGCTGCTGAAGGAATACCTACTGCTGCCTTTAAAGCTTCCAATAAAAACTGGAGTCTCTAAGCTGCAGTGTTAGAGGAGAAGAATGAGGATGTGCAAGAAACAATAAAGTGACACTGCTCTGCATGAACAAGCCACTTCACTTCTCAGCAAACCTCTCAAAAGTGGAATGGAGGAAGATGGTTTCTGACACCAAAAGAAGATTTTTTGTTTGCTTGTTTAAGAAATATTATTGGGTTTAAACAAGTTGTTGGCAGAGAGAGTGATTGGCATTGGAATGGGCTGCCCAGGTAGGAAGTGATGGAGTTGCCATCCCTGGAGGTGTTCAAGGGACTACATGAGGCACTTAGTGCCATGGTCTGGTTTTGCAGGAAGACTCAAGTCCTGACAAGACAAAAAGCAATAAGGACATCCAGAAGGGTTTAGAGTGGCCATGTGGAAACAGCTAAGAAGCAGGGACGGTGACGGCTCAAAGAGCTGATTAGCTCAGCAGAGTGGCAGCAGTTGGCACTGATGAGGAGTGCTCCAGATAAATTAAACTCTCAACCAACAAAATTCTTTCCCTCCCAGGAGGAGATAATCTGGAGAGAAAATAATTGTGACCTATCTGAGCACGAAGCACCAATGGCTGTGGAAACTAAAATCCATGCAGAGCAGGAAAATTAAACAGTACACCAAAGGGAATTGCTGTGAGGAGCTGACTGTGCTTTCTGGAGGAGGTTACTTAAATCCACCTGCTCAGACAATTGATGTGGATTAATTCATTTTCTTATTGCTTTTTGTTGGTAAATTATTGCTAATTTAAACTTCTTTCCAGCACAGAATTGATAATATAATAGTTCAGTTGCAAACTGTAGAGTCATGGAAGCAGTCAGGGTTGGAAGGGACCACAAGGAGCAGCCAGTTCCAACCCCCCTGCCATGCCCAGGGACACCCTACCCTACAGCAGGCTGCACACAGCCTCAGCCAGCCTGGCCTTAAACACCTCCAGCCATGGGGCCTCAACCACCTCCCTGGGCAACCCATTCCAGCCTCTCACCACTCTCCTGCTCAACAACTTCCTCCTCACCTCCACTCTCACTCTCCCCACCTCCAGCTTTGCTCCATTCCCCCCACTCCTGCCACTCCCTGACAGCCTCAAAAGTCCCTCCCCAGCTTTTTTGTAGCCCCCTTCAGATCCTGGAAGGCCACAAGAAGGTCACCTGGGAGCCTACTCTTCTCCAGCCTGCACAGCCCCAACTGTTTCAGTCTGTGCTCACAGCAGAGCTGCTGCAGCCTCTGAGCATCCTCCTGGCCCTTCTCTGGACACACTCCAGCATCTCCACAGCCCTCTTGTCCCAGGGGCTCCAGAGCTGGATGCAGTACTCCAGGTGGGGTCTCAGCAGAGCAGAGCAGAGCAGAAGGGGAGAATCCCCTCCCTGGCCCTGCTGGCCACACTCTTGCTGCTACCCAAGACACAGCTGGTTGTCAGGGCTGCACTCGCACTGTAGGCTCACGTTGAGCTTTTCATCACCCCAACCCCCCAGGTCCATTTCCTCAAGGCTTCTAAGGTGTTGAAATTGTTTAGAGCAAGGGCACAGGACCCTCAGGTTTGGAATTCCACCTCAAAACAGTGAAGGCAAAAGGAACACTTTGAACTGCAAAGTGCCACCCTAAGCCTTCCGCAACCTTCTGCATGCAACCTTCACGAAAGAGCCATTTAGACAAGACCTAACATTTCACACAAGGGTTTAGCCCGAGGGCCATTGGTGTTCTCTTGTTGCTTTTAATGTCACACTCCATCAGCTGCCAGCCCTGGGTGCACACCAACATCTTGCCTTGCATAATCCCACCCTACTTCACGGCCCCGTTGAGCTTTCAGCGCCGTCGCCTACAAGATGATAATTACAGTCGCTCAGGCACCAAAGCTGGCACATTTGCTTTTCCACAGAGCATCACAGGTTGCTCAGACATTTCACACCCTGCCTCCTAGCACGATTTTTTTTTTTTTATCCCTCAGGATATGAAGAGAGAAGATGGCAGAGAAGGCTGCTGAAAGCAGACCTCTATCCTCGCCTCTCTTCTTCACCTGCGCCGCCAAACTCTGAACAGTTGTTCTCTTTCCTCCCTCCCTTCTCCTTCCCTCCCTACCCTATGATAATGCAAGCTACTCCACTTTGATCTCTCCAAATGTATTTCAAGCTCTTTTGAAGGCTGTGGGGATGTAGTTTGTAGAAAGCCTTTTAAATTTTTTATAGTTTTAAAAGCTTCCTGAAGTAGAAGAGGCTCTTAAAATTTAATAGCTGCACAGCTCACCCTCTCCTGGCTCTCTTCAAGAGCAGAGGCTGAGGGAGCTGGGGGGGTGCAGCCTGCAGAAGAGGAGGCTCAGGGCAGACCTCATAGCTGCTGACCACCCAAAAGAGCTTGCCCCCCTCTACTTAGCACTCATTGCTGCCTACAACTCCCTGAAGGGAGGCTGCAGCCAGCTGGGGTTGGGCTCTTCTGCCAGGCAAGCAGCAACAGAACACAGTCTCAAGGTGTGGCAGGGGAGGTCTAGGCTGGATGTTAGGAGGAAGTTGTTGTCAGAGAGAGTGATTGGCATTGGAATGGGCTGCCCAGGGAGGTGGTGGAGTTGCCGTCCTTGAAGATGTTGAAGCAAAGCCTGGATGAGGCACTTAGTGCCATGGTCTGGTTGATTGTCTAGGGCTGGGTGCTAGGTTGGCCTGGATGAGCTTGGAGGTCTCTTCCAACCTGCTTGATTCTATGATTGGATAGGGTTGGGTGCCAGGTTGGACTGGAATAGATTGGAGGTCTCTTCCAACCTGCTTGATTCTATGATTCTAAGACTGGATGAGGCACTTAGTGCCATGGTCTGGTTGATTGGATAGGGCTGGGTGCTAAGTTGGCCTGGATGAGCTTGGAAGTCTCTTCCAACCTGCTTGATCCTATGATTGGATAGGGCTGGGTGCTAGGTTGGACTGGCTGAGCTTGGAGGTCTCTTCCAACATGCTTGATTCTATGATTCTAAGAAAGGATGAAGCATTTAGTGCCATGGTCTGGTTGATTGGCCAGGGCTGGGTGCTAGGTTGGGCTGGAGGAGCTTGGAGGTCTCTTCCAACCTGTTTGATTCTATTCTATGATTCTAAGGCTGTGAAAACCCTGCTGTGAGTGCTCTTCTTCTTCCTCTTGCTCTTCTGCAATTTCATGGCTCCCTGCATGAAGATTCATCGTGGAACATCCATCACTCTCCTTTTAGGAAGCATCAAGAAATGAGTTTGTTCTTTTTATTGTTATGACATCAGTTGCTTGATTCTATGAGATTTAAACATTTTTCTCCCCCTTTCCTAGAAGCAAAACCCAACAAACAAACCAAGAACCCCAATGAATTAGAAATTAGCACTTTGATGAAGCTGTCACTGAGTAACCAGAACTGAGAATATTCCTGGAAGTATTAAAGCTTAGAGACAGTGCAACAAAGAGTAATTGTGTTAGTCCTGCTCTTAGCTTAGCTATCCATTTGATCTTGAATTATGTCTTTAAGTGCTTTTAGTTCCAGAGATCAATATATTCTCAGAGATTCACAGAAGCATTTGGGTGGGAATTGATTTTTTTTCCTTACAGGTCATTGTCCCACTAAAAGAGGCTGATTTAGAATAACTTTTTATTATTATTAAGTTTTGTGGTTGATTTTTGATCACAGAATGACAGAACATTAGAGGGTGGAAGGGTCCTCCAGAAATCACCACAGAGCTCAAGTCTAGACCATGGCACCAAGTGCCACGTCCAGTCCTGCCTTGAACAGCTCCAGGGAGGTGACTCCAGGCTGTGTGCAGCCTGCTATAGGGTAGTGTGTCCCTGGGCATGGCAGGGGGGTTGGAACTGGCTGCTCCTTGTGGTGCCTTCCAACCCTGACTGATTCTATGATTCCCTGGAGGTGTTTAAGGCCAGGCTGGCTGAGGCTGTGGGCAGCCTGCTCTAGGGTAGGGTGTCCCTGGGCATGGCAGGGGGGTTGGAACTGGATGCTCTTTGTGGTCCCTTCCAACCCTGACTGATTCTGTGATTCCCTGGAGGTGTTTAAGGCCAGGCTGGCTGAGGCTGTGTGCAGCCTGCTCTAGGGTAGGGTGTCCCTGGGCACAGCAGAGGGGTTGGAACTGGCTGCTCCTTGTGGTCCCTTCCAACCCTGACTGATTCTATGATTCTAATTGCCAAAGTGATCACTGCTTTCTCCTACTGTTTGTCTTTTCTTCACTTGGTGCCATGGTCTAGCCTTGAGCTCTGTGGTAAAGGGCTGGACTTGATGATCTGTGAGGTCTCTTCCAGCCCTGATGATACTGTGATACTATGTGAATAATGGAATCATTTCCAGAGAAGCCAATGCACAGATCACAATTCTGAGCACCTTAAAAGCTGAGCTGCAATACTTCTTGTCTCAATCTACATGGGCATTGTGTATGCCACCTTGAGGTCAAGGTTTCTGGTAAGTTCCATGCATTGTTTACTGTCAGAAACACAAGGGTAAGACCCAGTGTGAATCAATTTGTATGGACAAAGAGAAAGCCCAGGGCACTCCCTGCAAATTGAAAGCACATTCTTCTGGCTGCAATAGAGGGAGGTTTCCAGAATGCCCGATCTTGTACTTTGATGTGATCACTATTAAAGCAAGAAGCCAGCCTGACATCCTTTGTGCAGGGGCCTAAACATCACTTTCTGCAAGGGCAAGTGGAATTTCAATGTGCTTGCAAGAGTGATGCTAATGTGTGGAGCTGTGCCTTGGGAGTGCAATGGGACTCTCCTGCTCAGAGAGAACATAAAAACAGCCAATTGGTAAGCAAACACTCACCTAGGTACAAGAACCTGAGAGGTTTTAAAACCACCAACTGGAATATGTTTAGCCACTCTTGCCTGGAATGGTGATGCTTGAAACAATGGGAAGGGGAGCAGAGAGAAAGAGGCTACACTGCAATAACCTTTCCAAGCAGAGTTCCACTGTGTGAATAGAACCTCAGATACAAGGTACAGGATATGATCAGGTCAGCCTGATCCAGGGAAGGGTGTTCCTGTCCAGGATCAGACCAGCCTCATCCAGGCCAGGGTGTTTCTGTCCATGATCAGGTCAGCCTCATCTAGGGAAGGGTGTTCCTGTCCAGGATCAGACCAGCCTCATCCAGGCCAGGGTGTTTCTGTCCATGATCAGGTCAGCCTCATCTGGAAAAGGGTGTCCATGTCCATGATCAGACCTGCCTGATCCAGGCTAGGGTGTTCCTGCTCAGGATCAGGTCAGCCTGATCCAGGCTAGGGTGTTCCTGCCCAGGATCAGGTCAGCCTGATCCAGGCTAGGGTGTTCCTGCTCAGGATCAGGTCAGCCTGATCCAGGCTAGGGTGTTCCTGCTCAGGATCAGGTCAGCCTGATCCAGGCTAGGGTGTCCCTGCCCAGGATCAGGTCAGCCTGATCCAGGCTAGGGTGTTCCTGCCCAGGATCAGGTCAGCCTGATCCAGGCTAGGGTGTTCCTGCCCAGGATCAGGTCAGCCTGATCCAGGCTAGGGTGTCCCTGCCCAGGATCAGGTCAGCCTGATCCAGGCTAGGGTGTTCCTGCCCAGGATCAGGTCAGCCTGATCCAAGGAAGGGTGCTCCTGCCCAGGATCAGACCTGCCTGATTCAGGGAAGGATGTCCCTGCCCAGGATCAGACCAGCCTGATCCAGACTAGGGTGTTCCTGCCCATGGCAAGGGGCTTGAAACTAGGTGATCCTTGTGGTCTCTTCCACCCTGACTGATTCTATGATTGGGGTTGGAAAGAACCTCTGGAGATCTTTGAGCCTCTGGAGATCCTTGAGCCTTTGCGATCCTCTGGAGATCACTCAGCCTATAAGTCCCTGGAGATCTTTGAGTCAATCTCCCACTGCCAAGGCAGAACCATAGAAAAAGAGGAGGCTCAGAGGTGACCTCATTGCTGTCTACAGCCACCTGAAGGGAGGTTGTAGCCAGGTGGGGTTGGGCTCTTCTGCCAGGCAAGCAGCAACAGAACAAGAGGACACAGTCTCAAGTTGTGCCAGGGAAGGTCTAGGCTGGATGCTAGGAGGAATTTCTGGCCAGAGGTGTTTAAGACCAGTCTGGATGGAGCTGTGTGCTGCCTGCTCTAGGGTAGGGTGTCCCTGAGCATGGCAGGGGAGTTGGAATTAGATGATCCTTGTGGTCAGAGAGGCGGTTGAGGCCCCATCCCTAGAGGTGTTTCAGGCTGGATGAGGCTGTGGAGAGCCTGATCTAGGGTAGGATGTCCCTGGGCATGGCAGGGGGGTTGGAACTGGCTGCTCCTTGTGGTCAGAGAGGTCTTTGAGGCCACATCCCTAGAGGTGTTTCAGGCTGGCTGAGGCTGTGGAGAGCCTGATCTAGGGTAGGGTGTCCCTGGGCATGGCAGGGAAGTTGGAATTAGATGATCCTTGTGGTCCCTTCCAACCCTGACAGATTCTAAAGCATTCTCTGACTCTAAATCATTCTAAGGCTTTTCCAACCTGAATGTTTCTGTGGTTCTTCCTGCTGCTGAGGTGGAAGGGAGCTGTAGTTTATATCCATTGCCTCTTGTCCTAGCCCAGGGCACTTCACTGTGAAATTAATGCTGCATTTAATGCTGCCTTACAAGCTCCTTGCTGTCCTGAAGCATGTCAGAGACTGCCCACACACAGATGCACAGCAGAGCATGTCTGGAAGAAAGGACAGGATGAAAAGTCTGACTGAGGCACTTAGTGCCATGGTCTAGTTGATTGGTTAGGGCTGGGTGCTAGGTTGGACTGGATGAGCTTGGAGGTCTCTTCCAACCTGGTTGATTGTATGATTCAATGATTCTGCACCACTGACACAAAAAAGTTTTGATAGAGGTGTTGAAGAAAGAGAGAACTGAACTTTTCACCCTTAACCTGTAAGCAACCACCATAACTGCTGCCAGTGATGCTGGGGAGAACACTGAGCTTTCATCTTAGTTTTTGGAGTGAATCTTCAAGGCCATTATTGCACTTCAAATCAATACAGCACAGCTGGTAATCTTTCATATGAGGGAGCTTGAACTAGACTCCAAAGGGAGAAGCTTTAACAGGACTGAGAAGGAATTGCAGTTGTGTTTAAGTGTGTCCTTTGAACTACACACTATTACAGGCATCCTTTGACAACAAGCTGCCAGCCCTCATCTTCTCAGCTAAGGATTGAGTGTGGATCCAGTGTGCAGAAAGAGGAATTCTATGAGGCCTCTTCCAACCCTGGTGATGATACTGGGATACTGTGAATAGCAGGCTGGATCAGGAGCAGTGTGGGCAGCAGGACAAGGGAGGCTCTTCTGCCCCTGAACTCAGCATTGCTCAGGCCACACCTTGAGTGCTGTGTCCAGTTATGGGCTCCTCAATTCAAGAGAGATGTTAGGGTGCTGGAAGGTGTCCAGAGAAGGGCAGCAAGGGTGGGGAGAGGCCTGGAGCACAGCCCTGTGAGGAGAGGCTGAGGGCCCCTATGACAAGAGGGATGTGGAGATGCTGGAGTGTGCCCAGAGCAGGGCCAGGAGGATGCTCAGAGGGCTGCAGCAGCTCTGCTGTGAGCACAGACTGAAAGAGTTGGGGCTGTGCAGGCTGGAGAAGAGGAGGCTCCCAGGTAACCTTCTTGTGGCCTTCCAGCATCTGAAGGAGGCCACAAAAAAGCTGGGGAGGGACTTTTGAGGATGTCAGGGAGTGCCAGGACTGGGGGGAATGGAGCAAAGCTGGAGGTGGGGAGAGTCAGAGTGGAGGTGAGGAGGAAATTGTTGAGCATGAGAGTGGTGAGAGGCTGGAATGGGTTGCCCAGGGAGGTGGTTGAGGCCCCATGGCTGGAGGTGTTTAAGGCCAGGCTGGCTGAGGCTGTGTGCAGCCTGCTCTAGGGTAGGGTGTCCCTGGGCATGGCAGGGGGGTTGGAACTTGTGGTCCCTTCCAACCCTGACTGATTCTATGATTCCCTTTGGAGAGGTTGTGTGTGTGTCTATTTGGGATTTATTTCATTCTTGTAAAGCACACAGGAAGAACAGAAGCACCAAAAAACCCACATCAAACATTTACACTGTCAGGGCTGCTTTTGAGTTGTAGATTTGGGCATTTAGGTTGCTGTGGGTAGGGGCAGCAATCATAGAATCAAGCAGGTTGGAAGAGACCTCCAAGCTCAGCCAGTCCAACCCAGCACCCAGCTCTCTCCAACCATAGAATCAAGTAGGTTAGAAGAGCACTCCAAGCTCAGCCAGTCCAACCTAGCACCCAGCCCTGGCCAATCAACCAGACCATGGCACTAAGTGCCTCAGCCAGGCTTTGCTTCAACACCTCCAGGAATGGTGACTCCACCACCTCCCTGGGCAGCCCATTCCAATGCCAATCACTCTCTCTGCCAACAACTTCCTAACATCCAGCCTAGACCTCCCCTGGCACAACTTGAGGCTGTGTCCCCTTGTTCTGTTGCTGCTTGCCTGGCAGAAGAGACCAAGCCCACCTGGCTACAGCCTCCCTTCAGGGAGTTGCAGACAGCAATGAGCTCTGCCCTGAGCCTCCTCTTCTGGCAGACAGCAATGATGTCACTCCTGAGCCTCCTCTTCTGGCAGACAGCAATGAGGTCTGCCCTGAGCCTCCTCTTCTGCAGGCTGCACACCCCCAGCTGCCTCAGCCTGGATGAAAAGGAAAGGGGAGATAAAAAGATAGAAGAGAAAGAAAATTCTTGACTCCCACCCTCAAAACAACTGCAATGGATGATGGAAGTGTGAACACAACATGAGCCCTTGGACTCCTGCAAGACTGTTTTACCTTGGTGCATGACTTAGCCTCCATCCTATTAGCTTATCACAAGCTAATGAGCAAATCTTTCTGCAGCCTTCCTGACAATCTCCTGGTCGTGAATACCATTGGCACAGATGGTGATATTTCTGTCTATGATCATGTTTAACTGGAAAGCTGATGAGGGTAGAGTTAAAAGGCAAATGTTGGGCACAGAGCCCACAAGTTAAGTCAGGCAGAAGTTTCGACTGGAATGTGCTGAAGTAGTTTAAAACAAAAGAAAGAGGAAATTAAAGTCACTTGCAGGCATAAAGCAGTGACTTTGAAACCTGCAATACAGTTTGTTATTCTACCTTCTGCTCTTCCAACAGCATCACAGGTTGGAATTGAAGAGGAGGCTCCAGGGAGACCTTCCTGCGGCTTTTCAGTATCTGGTTGGATGTGGCACTTGGTGCCATGGTCAAGCCTTGAGCTCTGTGGTAAAGGGTTGGACTTGATGATCTGGGAGGTCTCTTCCAACCCTGATGATGCTGTGATTCTGTGAAAGGGGCTACAGGAAAGTTGGGGAAGGACTTTGTAGGGTGTTTGGTGGTGATGAGAGCAGGGGGAATGGAGCAAAACTAGAAGTAGGCAGATTCAGATTGGATGTAAGGAAGAAGTCTAGGCTGGATGTTAGGAGGAAGTTGTTGGCAGAGAGAGTGATTGGCATTGGAATGGGCTGCCCAGGGAGGTGGTGGAGTCACCATTCCTGGAGGTGTTGAAGCAAAGCCTGGATGAGGCCCTTAGTGCCATGGTCTGGTTGCTTGGACAGGGCTGGGTGCTAGGTTGGACTGGCTGAGCTTGGAGGTCTCTTCCAACCTGCTTGATTCTGTCATTGGATAGGGCTGGGTGCTAGGTTGGACTGGCTGAGCTTGGAGCTCTCTTCCAACCTGCTTGATTCTATGATTCAGTATGAAGAACAGAAATATTATGGGTAGTATTCCATGATTTTAAGTTCTTTATCATCAGGGTGGTGAGACACTGGAACAAGTTGCCCAGGGAGGTGGTAGAAGCTTCATCCCTGGAGGTTTTTAAAGCCAAGCTGGATGAGGCTCTGAGCAGCCTGAACTAGTAGGAGGTGCCCCTGCCCACAGAAGGGGTTTGGAACTACATGAACCTTGAGATCCCTTCCAACCCTGACAACTCCATGATTCTATGATCTCAAAGGTCTTTCCCAGCCTAGTTAATTCTGTGATCACTACTTTCCATTTCTACTTCTAAATTCTCCTACTGCCTTCTAAATTGCAAGTAAGGAGGAGATATATTCTGCTCTTTTCAAGCTGTCACAAGTCTCAATCTGAGAGGGTGGAAAGGGACTAGGAAAACTCTAAGTAGTTAACAAGTAGCTCTTTAAATAATGTGTCTTTGCCCTGCACAAAGCACTTCTCACTCCAGCACTGCATTGCACTGTGAAATTCCCCTCACTGATTTAATGCATGTGGAATGCTTGCTACATACATACCTGACAGCAGCTGAAGGTTACATTTGGAGCTGATTGCAATGCTGACAATTGTGATAATTATATTCCAGCCCTCAAAATATTTGGTGCTCTTCCTGAAGAGGAACAAAACAAAACCATCTCAGCTCTGTGAAAGCATTTGCATGAGTCTCTTACAACAACAATAAGCTTCCAGTCCTCAAGCTTGCAGGGAAAAGCTCCAATGCCTCTTTAGAAGCTCTTACAAGGATTAAAATGATGTGAAAATAAATTGAAATCCAATATTTAAGATGCATTTTTTAATCTACCTGGAGATTTTATCAGGATGTGGAATTCTGGAGTCATAGAATCAAGCAGGTTGGAAGAGAGCTCCAAGCTCATCCAGTCCAACCTAGCACCCAGCCCTATCCAGTCAACCAGACCATGGCACTAAGTGCCTCAGCCAGGCTTTGCTTCAGCACCTCCAGGGACGATGCCTTCACCACCTCCCTGGGCAGCCCATTCCAATGCCAATCACTCTCTCTGACAACAACTTCCTCCTTACATCCAGCCTAGACCTCCCCTGGCACAACTTGAGACTGTGTCCCCTTGTTCTATTGCTGGCTGCCTGGCAGAAGAGCCCAACCCCACCTGGCTACAGCCTCCCTTCAGGTAGCTGCAGACAGCAATGAGCTCTGCCCTGAGCCTCCTCTTCTGCAGGCTGCACACCCCCAGCTCCCTCAGCCCTCTCCTCACAGGGCTGTGCTCCAGGCCCCTCCCCAACTTTGTTGCCCTTCTCTGGACACCTTCCAGCACCTCAACATCTCTCTTGAGTTGAGGAGCCCAGAACTGGACACAGCACTCAAGGTGTGGCCTGAGCAGTGCTGAGCACGGGAGCAGAAGAACCTCCCTTGTCCTGCTGGCGACACTGCTCCTGAGCCAGCCCAGGATGCCATTGGCTCTGCTGCCCACCTGGGCACACTGCTGCCTCATGTTCAGATTAGACATAAAGTGAGCAGCATCATCATCATTTCATCCATCACTTCCTTTTCAGGGAGGGGAGTTGGGGGTCATTACTGTCAAACTGGAGCCACAGAAAAGAAGGGTAACTGTGATATCTTAATCCCTGCAGGATCATGTGCTTATGTTACAGATGCTTCTAGGGGAGGATTTAATCAGCAGAAGGCAGCCAGGACCTCCAAACACAGAGGATGTCAGAGATTCATTGCAGGGTCAGCTTTCTTGGCTTCTCTTAATCAAGACAAAAGGACCAGTGCCATTTTGAATGACAAGTCCCTGGCTAATCTCTTGGCTAATGGAGATGCATTGTGAGAGGAGCACAATGAATTGAACAGTTCTGAAGGTCAGCAATTAGCATTTGCTGCTTCCCCCTCCAAGGCATTTCCATAGCCAATTGAGCAGGCCTTCAAGCTTTCAGCACTGAATTAAAAGCACACGTTTACAACGAGTAAAACACACACATTTTACTCCTAGGGAGTCCCTGCTCCTGCTCCCTGTGAGTGCCTGCTCCTGCTGCCTCTTCTACTCTGCCTTAGTGAGACCACAGTTGCAATACTGTGTCCAGTGCTTGGCTTCCCAGTTCGAGAGAGACAGGAACCTGCTGGAGAGAGTCCAAAGGGGAGCCACAAGGATGATTTGGGGACATGAGTATCTCCCCTATGGAGAGAGCCCGAGAGCCCTGGGGCTGTTTAGTCTGCAGCAGAGAAGGCTGAGAGGAGATCTCAGCAATGTCTATCAGTAGCTGAGGGGTGGGGGTCAAATAGAGGGGGAGAAGCTCTGTTGGGTGGTGCACAGCAATAAGCCAAGGAGCAATGGATGCAAAGTGGAACAGAGAAGGTTTCAGCTCAATAGAAGGAGAAAATTCTTTGGTGTGAGGGTGACAGAGCCCTGGAGCAGGCTGCCCAGAGAGGTTGTGGAGTTTCCAGCTGTGGAGACTTTGCAAACCAACCTGGATGCAATCCTGTGCAGACTACCCTGGGTGACCCTGCCTTGGCAGGGGGATTGGACTCAATCTCTGGAGGTCCTTTCCAACCAGAGTAGAGAAGGAGAATCACCTCCCTCCACCTGCTGGCCACACTTCTGCTGCTGCAGCCCAGGCTCTGCTTGGCTTTCTGGGCTGCAAGTGCACACTGCTGGCTCCTGTTGAGCTTCTCCTTCAGCAGCACCCCCAAGTCCCTCTGCTCTCCAGCCACTCACTGCCCAGCCTGCATTTGTGCTTGGTATTGCCCCGACCCAGCTGCAGGACCTTGCACTTGGCTGTGTTGAACCTCTTGAGCTTGGCTTGTGCCCACCTCTGCAGCCTGTCCAGCTCCCTCTGGATGGATCCCTGCCCTCCAGCCTGGCTGCTGCACCACACAGCTTGGTGTGGGCAGCAAACTTGCTGAGGCTGCACTCAGTGCCTCTGTCCAGGCCCTGACAAAGCTGTTGAACAAGTCTGGTCCCAGGACTGATCCTTGAGGGACTCCACTTGTCACTGCCCTGCACTTGATGATTCCTTGAGCTACATGATCTAGTAGGAGATGTTGTTGCCCATAGCATGGGGTTTGGAGCCAGATGATCTTTAAGGTCCATTTCAGCCCAACTTATATGGCAGGGAGGTGGTGGAGTCCCTGGAGGTGTTCAAGCAAAGCCTGGCTGAGGCACTTAGTGCCATGGTCTAAATGACTGGATAGGGCTGGGTGTTAGATTGGGCTGGCTGAGCTTGAAGGTCTCTTCCAACCTGCTTGATTCTATGATCCCATTGTATGAGCACCCTGCAAGGTGTGTAGCAGGGACAAACAAAAACCAAATAAGCACCAACCTTAAAAACCCCTTCAGGAAAATCCTGAAGCAATAAATTCTGTCGGGTAAAAGAGGTGAGGTAGAGATTCAATTTCCAGAATGATAGCCTGTAACACAGTCAGATTGCCCCTTCCACAAATTAAGCTGACATGTTGAAGCATAGCTTAGGGCTTTTGCTGACTCCTGGTGTATTGATAAAGACAGAAGGATGAAATATTTTCCCTTGTAATGAGATCTCGAGCTCAGCTCTTCCCTACGGATAATATGCACCACATCAGCTTTTGCTGGCATCCCATAAAGTAAAAGGGACAGTCCATATTAATTTACATCTATTACTCCAGATATGCTCTAGATTAGAGAGCTGCATGGCATAAATCTTGTGACACCTCTAATGTGTGTATTCCTGTAACATCTGGAGTATCACTTCACTGGAAACAGCTCAGGGAATCAGCAGAGGCTGAGGGATGGATTCATGTGCTGGTAGCAGACACAAGAATCAAGGTCATAGAATCAGTCAGGGTTGGAAGGGACCACAAGGAGCAGCCACTTCCAACCCCCTGCCATGCCCAGGGACACCCTACCCTAGAGCAGGCTGCACACAGCCTCAGCCAGCCTGGCCTTAAGCACCTCCAGCCATGGAGCCTCAACCACCTCCCTGGGCAACCCATTCCAGCCTCTCACCACTCTCCTGCTCAACAACTTCCTCCTCACCTCCACTCTGACTCTCCCCACCTCCAGCTTTGCTCCATTCCCCCCACTCCTGCCCCTCCCTGACAGCCTCAGAAGTCCTTCCCCAAGATAAATCACTCCAATAGAGAGCACTACCCTGCCTCAAAGCAGAGAGGGCAGAAACCAGAGCTAAATGAAAGTTGCCAATAGGTGACCCAAAGAAATTTGCACTTTTGCCTCACAGGGCTGTGCTCCAGGTCCCTCCCCAGCCTTGCTGCCCTTCTCTGGACACCTTCCAGCACCTCAACATCTCTCTTGAATGCAGGACACCTGAAAACAAAGCAAATTCCTTCTGCTTGCTTCCCTTTCTTACCCTCCACCAACTTACCAAGAAGAGAACCAGAGTCTGCTGCACCCATGGGACAGAGCTTAAAAGTCAACTTCAAACTTCAGTGCTGAGCACCTCCTGTGTGTCTGCTCTCAAATACTTATCACATGAAACCAGTTTGGGTGGATTGAGGTTTAAGATCTGGGCACAGCAGAGCAGAAACAAATTGCTCACAGCTCTGTTTATTTCTGTTGAAACCTCTTTTGATGACTTTTGCTTAACAGCAAATTAGCTCTTTCCCACAGCACCCTGAGGACCTGCTCTTTCCTCCTTCTTCTTCTATCAGGCCAATTTGTTCTTTGAACCAATTAAAACCCTGACTTCTCCACTTGTGCCAAACCAGGAGCAAGCTGTACCTTCTCTTGGCCATCATTGGGGAAGGTTTGCTTTGCTCCTGCCTCTAAAAAGCAGCCCAAGCTCCAAACCAGATGCTTCATTATCTGCCACCTGTATAATTGCTCCCATGTTGCTATGGGAAACTCAGCTCCTTATAGCTTTGAAATGATTAGGGCTCAGGCAATGACTGTTTCTTATTACAAGACCTGGCTGCATAATGGTTGTCAATTCACTTGTTGAGTAATGCCATGATAATCTTGGTCCAGCAATGGGCCTTTGGGGCAGCAATGGGCTCAGGTGGCCAAGGAAGCCAATGGGATGCTGGGGGTCATTTAGAGCAGTGTGGTCAGCAGACCCAGATAGGTTTTCCACCCCCCTCTACTCTGCCCTGGGGAGCCCTCATCTGGAATATTGCATCTCAATCTGGGCTCCCCAGTTCAAGAGGGATAGGGATGTACTGGAGGGAGTCCCATGCAGCAAACCTCAACCCAGAGTCATGGCACTGGCCCATACACCAAACCTCAACCCAGAGTCATGGCACTGAGCATGGCAGTGTCCCATACACCAAACCTCAACCCAGAGCCATGGCACTGAGCATGGCAGTGTCCCATACACCAAACCTCAACCCAGAGCCATGGCACTGAGCATGGCAGTGGCCCATACACCAAACCTCAACCCAGAGCCATGGCACTGAGCATGGCAGTGGCCCATACACCAAACCTCAACCCAGAGCCATGGCACTGAGCATGGCAGTGTCCCAGACACCAAACCTCAACCCAGAGTCATGGCACTGAGCATGGCAGTGTCCCAGACACCAAACCTCAACCCAGAGCTCTGGCACTGAGCATGGCAGTGGCCCATACACCAAACCTCAACCCAGAGCTCTGGCACTGAGCATGGCAGTGGCCCATACACCAAACCTCAACCCAGAGCTCTGGCACTGAGCATGGCAGTGTCCCAGACACCAAACCTCAACCCAGAGTCATGGCACTGAGCATGGCAGTGTCCCATACACCAAACCTCAAACCAGAGCTCTGCCACTGAGCATAGCAGTGTCCCATACACCAAACCTCAACCCAGAGCTCTGCCACTGAGCATGGCAGTGTCCCATACACCAAACCTCAACCCAGAGCACAAGTGGGATTCAACTCCCAGAACTCAACAACAACTGGGCTGGCTTCACAGAGTCAGGAGTCCACCTGGCAACAAAGAAAGGTAGCTTTAACTTCCATACAAAACAAGGCAGGGTTTCAGCCACCCTGACAGCAGAGCATCATTAACAGTTGAGTTGAGCTCCATTTTCCTTACCAGGGATTCTCAGCCATCACCTCCAGGCTCATTCAGGGCTTCTCAAAACGTCCCCCAGGTTCATTCCTGCAATTCTCACAGCTTCACAAGTCAGCAGCAGCTAAGCACAGCAGAGCACAGCCTGACCAAGGAGGCACAACCAGCACCCGTGGGGGAAGCTACAGCAATCATCAAGCCTACTCCTACCAAACCGGGGGGCCAGCAGGCCCCCCGGCCTTTGAAACCCTCCACCAGGCACCCAGTGTGCACCGTGGGCACTCACCAGTGATGCTGAGAGGAGGATCCCTCTGCCCAGATGGGCAAACTTGGAGCTTCTGCCCCTCCTGGGGCTGATTATAAAGGGGAGTGGGCAGGGAGGGCAAAGTGGTCACAGCTGGGGTGGGAGGAGACTGCAGCAGCACCCAGGTGCTCTGGGTTTGGGGAGGTAAGGGGGAAATGAGGTCTGAGGGGCAGATGGGGTGGAAAAGAGGTGGTGGTGCTGAAAGGACAGAGGTGGAGAGGAAAAGCATGGAAAGGGAGATGAAAAGAGGAAAACGGGGGGAAAGAAAGTAAAATGGAGAGGAGAGGAGAGGAGAGGAGAGGAGAGGAGAGGAGAGGAGAGGAGAGGAGAGGAGAGGAGAGGAGAGGAGAGGAGAGGAGAGGAGAGGAGAGGAGAGGAGAGGAGAGGAGAGGAGAGGAGAGGAGAGGAGAGGAGAGGAGAGGAGAGGAGAGGAGAGGAGAGGAGAGGAGAGGAGAGGAGAGGAGAGGAGAGGAGAGGAGAGGAGAGGAGAGGAGAGGTAGCAGAGACTGGTAGCAGAAAGGCTTAGAATCATAGAATCACAGAACATTAGAGGTTGGAAGGGAACCTCCACAGCTCAGCAAGTCCAAACCTCCTACCAAAGCAGTATCACCAAGGATTTTCTACACAGGAATGCATCCAGGTGAGGTTTGAATGTCTCCATTGAAGAAGGCTCCACAGCCTCTCTGGGCAGCCTGCTCCAAGGCTCCAGCACCCTCATTGTGAAGATGACTTTCCTCATGTTGTGCCAAAACCTTCTCTGTTCCAGTTTGTATCCATTGCTCTTTGGCTTATTGCTGTGCACCACCCAAAAGAGCTTGCCCCCCTCCACTTGATACTCAGCCCTCAGATGTTGATAGACATTGCTCAGATCCCCTCTCAGCCTTCTCTTCTCCAGACTAAACAGCCCCAGGGCTCTCAGGCTCTCTCCTTAGGGGAGATACTCAGGTCCCCCACTCATCCTTGTGGCTCTCCACTGGACTCTCTCCAGCAGGTCCCTGTCTCTCTTGAACTGGGGAGCCCAAAGCTGGACACAGTATTCCAGCTGTGGTCTCAGCAGGGCAGAGTAGAGGGAGAGAAGAATCTCCCTAGACCTCTTGGACACCTTTTCCTGATGCCCTCCAGGATGCCATTTGCCCTCTTGCCCACAAGGGCACATTGCTGGCACATGCAGAACTTGCTGAGAGTGCTCATGCTTTGTTTATGTATATTCACAATTTGCACTCGAGGGGTTTATTCTCCTTTTTGGTTTATTAGTTTTCCTCTTTATTCCCTCGGGGTTGTTTTTTTTCCTGTTAGAGAGGTGTGAATTGCTCCTTTTCAGCCAACACAGTGAGCCAGTGAACATGTCTGCTTACTGCTCCAAGCAGAACTGACAAAGGGTTGGGCATGAGCAAGTTGCTTCCAGTGCAAATACTTCAGTCCAGTTTGCACTTTTATTACTCTTTTTTCCTCCCTTCTCCCCCATCTCCCTCCTTTCCTCTCTGTCTCCTATTTCCCCCATCTCCCTCCCTCTCTTTTCATCTCCTTCCTTTCCTCTCTGTCTTACTCCATTCCTCTCCATCTCCTATTTCCCCTATCTACCTCCTTTGTTTTCCATCTCCTTCCTTTCCTTTCTGCCTTCCTCATTTCTTCTCCATCTCCTTCCTTTCTTTTCTATCTCCCTCCATTCCTCTCCATCTCCTATTTCTCCCATCCTCCTCCTTTTCTTTCCAACTCCTTCCATTCCTCTATATCTTCCTCCTTTCCTCTCCATCTCTTTCCATTTCTTGTCAGTCTTCCTCCTTTCCTCTCCATCTCCTATTTCCCCTCTCTTCCTCCTTTTCTTTTAATCTCCTTCCTTTCCTCTCTATATCCCTCCTTTCCTCTCCATCTCCTGTTTCCCCTCTCTTCCTCCTTTTCTTTTAATCTCCTTCCTTTCCTCTCTATATCCCTCCATTCCTCTCCATCTCCTATTTCCCCCATCTTCCTCCCTTTCTTTCCATCTTCTTCCATTCCTTTCCATCTCCTATTTCTCCCATCCTCCTCCTTTTCTTTCCATCTCCTTCCATTCTGCTCTGTCTTCCTCCTTTCCTCATCATCTTCTTCCATTCCTCTCTCTCTCCCTCCTTTCCATCTCCTGTTTCCCCCATCTTCCTCCTTTTCTTTCCATCTCCTTCCTTTCCTCTCTATCTCTCTCCATTCCTCTCCATCTCCTATTTCTCTCATCCTCTTCCTTTTCTTTCCAACTCCTTCCATTCCTCTCTATCTTCCTCCTTTCCTCTCCATCGCTTTCCTTTCTTCTCTGACTTCCTCCTTTCCTCTCCATCTCCTGTTTCTCCCATCTTCCTCTTTTTCTTTTGATCTCTTTCCTTTCCTCTCCTCTCTCTCTTCCTCCTTTCTGCTCCATCTCCTTTCTTTTTATCTCCCTTTCCATGCTTTTCCTCTCCACCTCTGTCCTTTCAGCACCACCACCTCTTGTCCACCCCATCTGCCCCTCAGACCTCATTTTCCCCTTAACCCCCCAAACCCAGAGCACCTGGGTGCTGCTGCAGTCTCCTCCCACCCCAGCTGTGACCACTTTGCCCTCCCTGCCCACTCCCCTTTATAATCAGCCCCAGGAGGGGCAGGAGTTCCATGTTTGCCCATCTGGGCAGAGGGATCCTCCTCTCAGCATCACTGGTGAGTGCCTATGGTGCACACTGGGTGTCTGGTGGAGGGTTTCAAAGGCCGGGGGGCCTGCTGGCCCCCCGGTTTGGTAGGAGTAGGCTTGATGATTGCTGTAGCTTCCCCCACGGGTGCTGGTTGTGCCTCCTTGGTCAGGCTGTGCTCTGCTGTGCTTAGCTGCTGCTGACTTGTGAAGCTGTGAGAATTGCAGGAATGAACCTGGGGGACGTTTTGGGAAGCCCTGAATGAGCCTGGAGGTGATGGCTGAGAATCCCTGGTAAGGAAAATGGAGCTCAACTCAACTGTTAATGATGCTCTGCTGTCAGGGTGGCTGAAACCCTGCCTTGTTTTGTATGGAAGCTAAAGTTACCTTTCTTTGTTACCAGGTGGACTCCTGACTCTGTGAAGCCAGCTCAAGGCACCAGATAACTATCACACAGAAACCCTGAGGCTGGAAAAGACCTCTGAGAACATCAAGTCCAGCCCATGGCTTAACATCACCACAACAGCTAAACCATGCTGCCAAGTGTCACATCTAAACTGCCTTACAGATGGTGACTCCATCTCCCTGGGCAGTCCATTCCAGTGCCTAATCACCCTTCCCATGAGGAAGTGCTTCCTAACATCCAATCTAACCCTCCCCTTGTGCTGCTTCAGGCCATGTCCTTTTCTCCCAGCACAGGTTGCTTGTGAGAAGAGTCTCAATCCCCCACCTCATTATAACTTCATTGCAGGGAGCTGTAGAGTGTGATAAGATCTCCTCTAGGTCTTCTTCAGGCTGAACACCCCCAGTTCCCTCAGCCTCTCCTCATATAGCTTTTTCTCCAGCCTCATCCCCATTCTCCTTCATAGAATCAAGCAGGTTGGAAGAGACCTCCAAGATCATCCAGTCCCACCTAGCACCCAGCCCTAGCCAGTCAACTTCTGGACCTATTCCATCCTCTCATTATCACAGGATGATAGGGGTTGGAAGGGACCCAAAGAGCCCATAGAGTCCAACCCCTCTGCCAGAGCAGAACCACACAATCTAACACAGAGTTATCCTCATTGAAGTGAGAGACCCAGAACCTAATCCAACCTTTCACAGTAACAACATCACTTCAACAAACTGGCCCAGCTTTCTGTCAAGCTAAACCTTCAACCTGACCCATGTAAGGGAATCCACCACCTCCTTTGAGAGTTTATTCCAATGTTTAGTAGTTTGAAGGGAGCAAAAATGTTTTCTGGCATCATCTGCCAGACAGAAGCATCATTTCATATAATCAAGCAGGTTGGAAGAGAGCTCCAAGCTCAGTCAGTCCAACCTAGCACCCAGCCCTAGACAATCATAGAATCAAGAAGGTTGGAAGAGAGCTCCAAGCTCACCCAGTCCAACCTGGCCCCCAGCCCTGGCCAATCAACCAGACCATGGCACTAAGTGCCTCATCCAGGCTTTGCTTCAACACCTCCAGAGGAGGAGACTCCACAAGTTCTCTGGGCAGCTTTATAGAATCATAGAATCAAACTCACCTGGTTGCATTTCTACCTGTCCTGCCTTAGGTGATCCTGCTTTGGATCCTGGCTGATCTCTGGAGGTCCCTTCCAACCACTAACATTCTGTGGTGCTGTGATTCTTCCTTTCTATTCATCATCCTTTTTAGGTATTGATTCTGCACAACCTTCTAATAAACCCTTATTTTTTTTGGTCTCCAACTGTTCAACACCGAATCCATCAACTCAGACGAGTCAAATGCCTCCACTTTTGTCTTCTCTCCCAAGGAAATGCCAATTAAAGTGGCAGTGATAGAATGATGGCACAGCACACAGATACATTTCTTCAGCAACAAGATCTGGCACAGCATTTGGTGAGGAAGTAATTACAATCTCAGTAAACACAAGATGCTCGATGTGCCACGGATTGAATACTGAGTTATGTTTGCTGTCAGTCATGTCTGGATTCCTTTCTCTTTTAACCCCTTTACTAACTCTAGATAGAATCATAGAATCAAGCAGGTTGGAAGAGACCTCCAAGCTCAGCCAGTCCAACCTAGCACCCAGCCCTATCCAGTCAACCAGACCATGGCACTAAGTGCCTCATCCAGGCTTTTCCTGAACACCTCCAGCCATGGGGCCTCAACCACCTCCCTGGGCAACCCATTCCAGCCTCTCACCACTCTCCTGCTCAACAACTTCCTCCTCACCTCCACTCTGACTCTCCCCGTCTCCAGCTTTGCTCCATTCCCCCCACTCCTGCCACTCCCTGACACCCTCAAAAGTCCCTCCCCAGCTTTTTTGTGGCCTCCTTCAGATCCTGGCAGGCCACAAGAAGGTCACCTGGGAGCCTCCTCTTCTCCATCCTGCTTAGCCCCAACTCTTTCAGTCTGTGCTCACAGCAGAGCTGCTGCAGCCCTCTCAGCATCCTCCTGGCCCTGCTCTGGACACACTCCAGCAGCTCCACAGCCCTCTTGTCCCAGAGGCTCCAGATCTGGATGCAGTACTCCAGGTGGGGTCTCAGCAGAGCAGAGGGGGAGAATCCCCTCCCTGGCCCTGCTGGCCACACTTCTGCTGCTGCAGCCCAGGCTCTGCTTGGCTTTCTGGGCTGCAAGTGCACACTGCTGGCTCCTGTTGAGCTTCTCCTCCAGCAGCACCCCCAAGTCCCTCTCCTCAGGGCTGCTCTCCAGCCACTCACTGCCCAGCCTGGATTGCTGCTTGGCATTGCCTTGATCCAAATGCAGGCACACTGACATGGTGACAGAGCTTCAGACATTCCCAGCAACTGTGAGATGGAATAATAACAGATCCCTGAGTTTATTGTTGCAGTCCCTATACACCAAGATGTGAGGTTTTCCCCTTATAAAACAGATGAAGTTGTTTTTAAAGGAAAACATCATTTGGAAACTGGCTGAAACCCAGAGCCAAATCCTTAACAGTTTAGGTGCTCCAAACAATGCAGCTTTGAAGCAACCAGCCCCTACCACTCAAAAATCCTTCAAGACTCCTTGACCAGTAACCACTGTTGGCTTTTCCCATGTAATGAGATTTTTTTGGGGGGTGTATATATCACAAAACTCCATTTCTCTTCAAAGAGTCTTAGGGGGCTGCTGCTGCTTCTTTCTTTGTTGCAACTGGGCACTTTTCCAACTAGCTAGCAGAGAGGGTTCTCAGCCTCCCAGCAAAACAACTCCTGAGCAATTGGTTTGAACAGTCCTCAGCATGTGCAGAGCATCCAGGGAGTCTGACTCTGCTTCCTTACATCTCACGTAACAGAGTTCACCCATCCTGTGCAGGGAGCTTGGTTTTGTGTTGGGAAAAGCAGCTTTAGATTGGACATTAGGAATAAGCTCTTTACCCTGGGAGAGGTTGCCTGGGGAGGTAGGTTGAGGCTGCATCCCTAGAGATATTCAAGGTGAGGCTGGACAGGGCTGTGGGCAACCCTCATGTAGTCAAGGATGTCCCTGTTTGCTGCTGATAGGGATGGGCTAGCTGACCTTTGGAGGTCTCTCCAATCCAGGTGATTCTGTAACTTAAATTCAGGACATGGAATTCAGATGTCCACTTAGATAAAATACTGCTTCATCAGATTTTAGAGCTTGATTTGTTGTGAGCATATTGGATCATTGCATGAAAAGTGCCCCTGCATTCAAGAAAGGAGCAGGGCAGTGCCTCATGCACCAAGTCCAAGTGCTGTGCCCAGGATCTGGAATCAGAGAATGGTTTAGGTTGGAAGGGAGCTCAAAGATCAGTCAGTTCCAACCCCTTGCCATAGGCAGGGACACCTCTCGCTAGAACAGGTTGCTCAAGGCTTCATCCAACCTGGTCTCTTCTGCCAGGCAACCAGTAACAGAACAAGGGGATACAACCTCAAGTTGTGCTGGGGGAGGTCTAGGCTGGATGGTAGGAGGAAGTTGTTGTCAGAGAGAGTGATTGGCATTGGAATGGGCTGCCCAGGGAGGTGGTGGAGTCATCATCCCTGGAGGTGTTCAAGAAGAGCCTGGCTGAGGCACTTAGTGCCATGGTCTGGTAGATTGGCCAGGGCTGGGTGCTAGGTTGGACTGGCTGAGCTTGGAGCTCTCTTCCAACCTGCTTGATTCTATGATTCCAATTCCACTGAAGCCACTTACAGGACAAGCCACAATCAGCTCAGTGCATTTGTAAGCAGCAAAGCAAATCACAGGAAGTCAGGGGCTGGAAGGGACTTTGAAAGATCATCAAATCCAACCCCCTTTGCCAGAGCAGAGTTGTGTGACGTTGTTGTGTTTTGAGCAGTGTGTCAATACAATTTGATCAGTAGGCTATTGCTTGAGATTAATCATTCAGATGAAAGCAGCTAAAATAAAGGACAAAATCAATAGCAGCTCAAATGGAATATTTTGTCTTATTCCTCATTCCATATCTATATTTTTGCAGCCATAGTAAAAATTGTTTAGGCTGAGAGTTGGGGTACTTCAGCCTGGAGAAGAGAAGGCTTCCAAGTGACCTTGGGATGCCCTTCCATTATCTGAAGGGGGTCTACAGGAGGCCTAAGGAGGGACTATTGATAAGGTCTTGTAATGACAGGAGGAGGAGGAATGGGTTTAAAGTGACAGAGGGGAGACTGAAAGTAGATTTTAGGAGTTGTTTGCAGTGAGGGTGGTGACACACAGGCACAGGTTGCCCAGGGAGGTTGTGGAGCACAGAAGCACAGAATGTGATCTTTGATCACATTCTGTGCTTCTGTGCTCCACAACCTCCCTGGAGGTGTTCAAGGCCAGGTTGGATGAGACCTTGAGCAACCTGTTCTAGTGGGAGGTGTCCCTGCCTATGGTGGAAAGTTGGAACTGGCTGAGCTTTGATCTCCCTTCCAACCTAAACCATTCTCTGTGTGTTGATACCTTCAGAAGCTACAAGACAACCACCTGATGTTTTCCTTGGAGGTCTTCAAGCAAAGCCTGGCTGAGGCACTTAGTGCCATGGTCTGGTTGACTGGATAGGGCTGGGTGCGAGGTTGGACTGGATGAGCTTGGAGGTCTCTTCCAACCTGCTTGATTCTATGATTCTATGATTCTATGATTCCTTGCCATTCAGGAATGAAGAGGAGAAGCCAAGGGAGCACTGCTAGGATGCTTGAAGTCTTTTTTTTTGCTGGTTATATACAGACATTACCCAACCACTCCTGTCCGGAGTTCGATCGTCTCAGCTAGTACTTGGCTAATTTAACCACAGTGTTAAAGCTGTCAGCAGTACCCTTTGTGCAGTAATTGAACAGTGCTAAGGAGCTCCATGACCTTTGAAAATGCCAGTTCCCAACCAGGACCTGCTGCACAGTCTTTGCAAGCACACACAACCTTCTACGAGGCAGAGCTGCTGCAGCTGTCACGCTCCATTTTTTCCCCTGCTATCAAACTCAGTTTGCCTCGTGGTTGGCATATTGAACCCTGTGCCTACCTGGTAGATGACAACCTCTTTTATACATATAGTGCTTTTGAGAGGCATCATCAAAAAGGATAGTGATGAAAAGTCTTTTCTGAGGAGCTGAAGGGTGATGTCTTCTTGCTGACAACCTGCTGAGGCTTTCGTGTTAGCGGTCATCACCTGAAATGTCTGAGAGTCTTCCCTTTCTGCTAGAACCTGACTTCACCTGAAGAGTTTCAGCACTTGCTTCACAATTAAGATGTCATGGAAGGAGTTATCTGCCTCCTAAATTTCTTGGTGTTCTTATAATGAAGTTCAAGAGGGTTTTGTGAGGTTTTTTTTTGATGATGAAGAAGGGGATTGAGTCCAGCAGCAGTGAGTTTGCAGATGACACCAAGCTAGGAGCAGGTGTGGAGCTGTTGCAGGGTAGGAGAGCCCTGCAGAGGGACCTGGCCAGGCTGGATGGGTGGGCAGAGGCCAATGGGATGAGACTGAACAAGGCCAAGTGCAGGGTTCTACACTTTGGCCACAACAACCCCAAGCAGCACTACAGGCTGGGGACAGAGTGGCTGAGAGCAGCCAGGCAGTAAAGGGAGCTGGAGGTGCTGGTAGGGAGTAGCTGAAGATGAGCAGCAGTGTGCCCAGGTGGGCAGCAGAGCCAATGGCATCCTGGGCTGGCTCAGGAGTAGTGTGGGCAGCAGGACAAGGGAGGTCAAAGAAAAAGATGTCCAGGAGGCTAGAGGAAAAAGGGGTTGGGCTGGATTAGAGTTAAGGCAGAGACAGCTACAGAGAGCAGACTGAAAGAAGGCATAGACAGAATTGAGAGCTGAGCAGGGAGTGTCTTAGCTATATTTTGACTAGTTGTGTTTCTCAGCAGAAGAATGGATGATATCACAGAATCATAGGATCAAGCAGGTTGGAAGAGTCCTCCAAGATCATCCAGCCCAACCTAGCACCCAGCCCTAGCCAATCAACCAGACCATGGCACTAAGTGCCTCAGCCAGGCTTTGCTTGAACACCTCCAGGCACAGTGACTCCACCACCTCCCTGGGCAGCCCATTCCAATGCCAATCACTCTCTCTGACAACAACTTCCTCCTAACATCCAGCCTAGACCTCCCCTGGCACAACTTGAGACTGTGTCCCCTTGTTCTGTTGCTGCTTGCCTGGCAGAAGAGACCAACCCCACCTGGCTACAACCTCCCTTCAGATAGTTCTAGAAAGCAATGAGCTCTGCCCTGAGCCTCCTCTTTCTCAAACAAACCATCCCCAGTTCCTTCAGTTGCTCCTCATAAGATTTATGACAGCAGTGAGGTCTGCCCTGAGCCTCCTCTTTCTCAAACAAACCATCCCCAGTCCCTTCAGTTGCTCCTCATAAGATTTATGACCCTTCCCCATCTTCCCTTCCCTCCTCTGCACTGTCTCCAGCATCTCCACATCTCCCTTGTGTTGAAGTGCCTAAAACTGAACACTTGAGGGATGGCCTCACCAGAGCCATGTCCAAGGAGAAAATCACCTCCCTGCTCCTGCTGGCCACAGCATTTCTGATACAAGCCAGGATGCCTCTGGCTTTCTTGGCCACCTGAGCATCCTTTCATTATTTAGGCAATGCTCCAATGTTTTTTACTGTTAGCTTTAGACAGGTCCTTTGCCTGTTGTATTCAGGAAGGACTGTATTAAATTTACCAGTTTCTGACATTCAAACCCAGTTTTCAAGACATAATGAGCAGTAAAATGCTGTGTCACAGCTCCTGCTTCATAAATGTCACATTTTATTCCAGACATGTTTACAGTAATATGTAAATTTTATTTTCCAGGCCTTCATTTCTTTCTTTTTTTTTTCATTGTGACATCTGGGAGCTTAGCAAACTGCAGAGTGGAATTCTGCTTCTGTTGTTTCATAGCATCACAGAATCAGTCAGGGTTGGAAGGGACCACAAGGAGCAGCCAGTTCCAACCCCCCTGCCATGCCCAGGGACACCCTACCCTAGAGCAGGCTGCACACAGCCTCAGCCAGCCTGGCTTTAAACACCTCCAGCCATGGGGCCTCAACCACCTCCCTGGGCAACCCATTCCAGCCTCTCACCACTCTCATGCTCAACAACTGCCTCCTTACTCAAAGTGCAAATCACTTTCAACTGCTCTGTTAATGGTCCTTGCCTGAGATCTAGAAGGCAAAGCACAGTTGGACAGCCAAGCCAATTTCCTTATGAAGAGCTCCATTGAGTGAGGCAGAGGTAATATCCTCTGTAAGAATATTAATTTTCTGGTATAGAGCAACTGGTCATTGTGTTTGAACAGAGCTCATCATCTACTTAGAGGTTTTTGCTGAAGAAAGACAAAAAAAAAACAGATAGAGAGGAAAGAAAAAGAAAATCTTTAACTCTTCCTCTGTTTTCAATGGGAAAAGGGAAAAACAAAAGGAAAGAAAAGATAAAAATAGTAAAAAGAATGAAAAAAAGAGAAAAGAGGAAAAAATAGAAAGAAGGAAAAGGAATAAATAGATGGGAAAAGGAATAAAAAAGAGGGGAAAAGGAAGAAGGAAGAAATAGAGAAGAAGAAAAATGAGAAAAAGAAAAAAAAAGGGAAAAGGAAGGAGAAAAAAAAGGAAGAAAAATAAAAGGAGGAAATAAGGAAAAAGGAAGAAAAAAGAAAAAAGGAAGAAAAAAGAAAAAGGAAATAAAAGAGGATGAAAAAGGAGGGGAAAAGAAAAGGAATAGAAAAGGAAGAAAATAGAAAAAGGAAATAAAAAATGATAAACAGAGGAAAAAAAGAAGGAAGAAAAAAGGAAAAAGAAAAAAGAAAAAAAGAAATAAAAAAGGATGAAAAGAGAAAAATGAAAGACAATTTAAAAAAAGAAGAAAAAATGAGATAAAAAAAGGATAAAAAGAGGGTAAAAAGGAAGGAAAAAGGAAGAAAAAATGAAAAGGAAATTAAAGAGAATAAAAGAAAAAGATAATAAAAAAGGATAAAAAGAGGAAAAAAAGGAATAAAAAGGAAGAAAAAATAAGAGATAAAAAAGGATAAAAAGAGGAAAAAGGAAGGAAAAAGGAAAATGGAGGAAAAAAGAAAAAGGAAATAAAAGAGGATAAAAAGAAAATGGAAATAAAAAAGGACAGAAAGAGGAAAATAAAAGGAAGAAAGAAGGAAGAAAAAAGAAAAAGATAATAAAAAAGGGTAAAAAGGAAAATAACAGGAAGAAAAAAAATAAAGGAAATAAAAAAGGATAAAAAGAGGAAAAGAAAATGAATAAAATAGGAAGAAAAAAGAAAATAAGGATAAAAAGAGGAAAAAAGTAGGAAGAAAAAAGGGAGAAAAATAGAAAGGAAATAAAAAGGATAAAAGGAGGGAAAGAAAAGGAATTTTTTAAAAATGAAAGAAAAAAGCAAATAAAAAGATAAAAAGAGGGAAAAAAGAAGGAAGAGAAAAGGAAAAAAGGAAGAAAACAGAAAAATTTAAAGAGGAAAAAAGAAGAGGGGAAAAAAAGAAAAAGAAAGGAAAAAAAAAAAAAGGGAAAGAAGAAAAAAGGGGAAAGGGGAAAAGAGTAAAAAGAAAGAAGAAAAAAACAAATATAAGGCCAGCCTGGCCTTAAACACCTCCAGCCATGGGGCCTCAACCACCTCCCTGGGCAACCCATTCCAGCCTCTCACCACTCTCATGCTCAACAACTTCCTCCTCACCTCCACTCTGACTCTCCCCACCTCCAGCTTTGCTCCATTCCCCCTAGTTCTGACAGCCTCAAAAGTCCCTCCCCAGCTTTTTTGTAGCCCACTTCAGATCCTGGAGGGCCACAAGAAGGTCACCTGGGAGCCTCCTCTTCTGCAGCCTGCACAGCCCCAACTCTTTCAGTCTGTGCTCACAGCAGAGCTGCTGCAGCCCTCTGAGCATCCTCCTGGCCCTTCAAGGTGATATTCAAGATGAGGCTGGACAGAGTTGTGGGCAGCCTGATTTAGCTGAGGATGCCCCTGCTGACTGCAGAGGGGGGTGAACTGGATGGCATTTGGAGGTCCCTTCCAACCCAGACCATTCTGTGATCCTGTGATTCTCTGATCACAGTCACCTGTACCTCTAAAAATCACTTCTTATTATGTATTCTAATAGACACAACCAGAACTGGAGTGCTTGATTTAAGGCAGCTATAAATATGGATCTATAAAGCAGTTGCAAAAGACTTGAATTAAAGAATTCTCCATATATCAACCCTAAGAAAAAATAACCTCCTTCATGAAAAGAAGCATTTTAAGTTTTGTACTTCTCCTTAATTGAGACCAGGACAGGCTGCAGAGGTGGGCACAAGCCAAGCTCAGCAGGTTCAACAAGACCAAGGGCAAGGTCCTGCAGCTGGGTGGAGGCAATGCCAAGCACCAATCTAGGCTGGGCAGTGAGTGGCTGGAGAGCAGCCCTGAGGAGAGGGACTTGGAGGGTGCTGGTGGAGGAGAAGCTCAACAGGAGCCAGCAGTGTGCACTTGCAGCCCAGAAAGCCAAGCAGAGCCTGGGCTGCAGCAGCAGAAGTGTGGCCAGCAGGGCCAGGGAGGTGATTCTCCCCCTCTGCTCTGCTCTGCTGAGACCCCACCTGGAGTACTGAAGGGAGGCTGTAGCCAGGTGGGGTTGGGCTCTTCTGCCAGGCAAGCAGCAACAGAAGAAGGGGACACAGTCTCAAGTTGTGCCAGGGCAGGTCTAGGCTGGATGTTAGGAGGAAGTTGTTGCCAGAGAGAGTGATTGGCATTGGAATGGGCTGCCCAGGGACGTGGTGGAGTCACTGCCCCTGGAGGTGCTCAAGCAAAGCCTGGCTGAGGCACTTAGTGCCATGGTCTGGTTGCTTGACCAGGGCTGGGTGCTAGGTTGGCCTGGATGAGCTTGGAGCTCTCTTCCAACCTGTTTGATTCTGTCACTCTATGATTACAGCTTCTGTATTAAGTCTAACATGCACCAGTGAGAGCCCCCAATCAAATTTCCTTTCTCCTTTACCTCTGCACCAAAGAATCTTCATCTAAGCAGTCAATTGATAAAGTGGATTGGAAGAAAAAGCTTTTGTTTTCTTAGGTGCTTTCCTTAACTGGCTTTATGATGCATAGAATAATAGAATCATAGAATCAACCAGGTTGGAAGAGACCTCCAAGCTCATCCAGTCCAACCTAGCACCCAGCCCTAGCCAGTCAACCAGACCATGGCACTAAGTGCCTCATCCAGGCTTTGCTTGAAGACCTTCAGGGATGGTGCCTCCACCACCTCCCTGTAGAAGTACATTGCTCCTCTTAAATGTCTCCAGATCAAATTGACTCAGGAAGGATATGTTACAATGATCACACCCAAGCCTGAGATGGGACAGCAGAAAGGGACACAGACCTGGCAGTGGCCTCAACTCATCCAAACCTGCCAATGCCACAAAGAGGCAGGTAGAAAAGCAGCATTTATACTCAGTGTGCACCACCATGCACTGCTTTACCCTATTGTTCTCCATCCAGCTGGGCTGAGCAGATGCAAACCAGGCATAAACCTGGATAACTGACATTTCACCTCTTCTCTGTCCTCAGTATGTGCTGGTGGAAGTGGCAAAACAATTTGCAAGGCAAGAGAGGACAAGAGTTGATGCAGTGAACGCTCCCACTGGCAGCCTGAGCTGAATTCAGAGAGTGCCTCTTCAGCAGCCTGTCAAGGATTCAGAAATCTCACTTGAGCCTTGAGAAGACACTTGGAATCTAGATGATATTGAAGTAAGGAGAAATGGTAAGCTCCACATGTAAGAAGAGGAGAGAGGGGAGGTGGAGGAGGGAAGGAGAGTGATGCAGAGCTGTAACAGGCTGTGCACAGGAGCTGCAGCATCTCCATCCTTGGATGTTTGCAGAATAGAGCTGGGAAAAAATGACCTGAGCTATTGCTGGCCAAAAGCTCACTTGGAGGGGGTGGTCAGACAAGCTGTGCGTTGAGAGCTCTTCTCAAGACCAACATTGCCATGAAATACTACATTTAAATCTTATAAATCATGTTATAAATTGTCTCAAGAGCAATTGATGGAGCTGGGACTGTTTTGCTTGGAAAAGAGGAGGCTGAGGGGAGACCTCGTGGCTGTCTACAGCTATCTGAAAGGAGGTTGTGAAGAGGATGGTGCTGGTCTCCTCTCAGAGATAATTAGTGATAAAACAAGAAGGAATGGCCTCAAGCTGCCACTGGGGAGGTTTAGACTAGATAGTAGGAAAAAAACTTCCCAGCCAGAGTGGTCAGGGTTTGGAATCTAGTGATGAAGGCTGCTGGGATGAAGGTTGGGCTGGCTGGTCCTGGTGGTCCTTTGTAACCATAGTGATTCCTAGGAAGCTCTTCACTGAGAGGTGGTCAGGCACTGGCACAGGCTGCCCAGGGAGGTGGTGGAGTCACCATCCCTGGAGGTGTTTAAGAAGAGAGTGGCTGTGGTGCTTGAGGCTATGGTCTGGTGATGAAGGCTGCTGGGATGAAGGTTGGACTGACTGATCCTGGTGGTCCTTTCCAAGCATAACAATTCCTAGTGATGAGATGTTATGCTGAGGGCTTTGCTTTGGTCAAGGACTTGTCAGTGTGAAACTGATGATTGGACTCAATGATCCTGAAGGCCTCCTGCAGTCTAAGACATTCTGTGTCTCTGTGAATGTGCTGCCCAGGGAGGTGGTGGAGTTGCTAACGCTGGATGTGGTTTGGATGTGCTGCTTGGGGATACGTTTTAGGGTGAACCTTGCAGAGTAGATTGGATGGTGACCCTGAGGAGCTTTTCCAACCTGTTCCTGTGATTCTGTGATACCCTACAGAGCAATGCCAAACATCAGCTACCTGTTGTACAAACCCCAGGAAGGAGGGCAGGCTGTAAGCATGGTTACTGTTGTCCTACTTGTCTCTGAGTGCATTTTGAAGTTGATTGCTGCCTACCAACTTGCAGATCAGAATGAAAGCTTGGTAATGACACTGTTGGAACCAACCATTTCCAAACTAAGTATCTCCTTCCAACAGTCAGGATTTCACAGCATGAATATTAGCCTCCCTCTTCTTCTTTTTTTCCTTCTTCATAATAATGCCCTTCGTGGCTTAATCCTTTCTGACTTTGTTCTGTCCTTCCAGTTAAAACAATGTCAGTAGAAGGTTTGCTTTGAAGCACACTGATTTCTAAACTCTGTCATCACCACAGAAGCTTAACCTGAATATTACAGTGCAGTTAAGGAGAAAAAGCCAGCACAATAAATAAATCATAGAGTGATAGAATCAACCCAGTTGGAAGAGAGCTCCAAGCTCATCTAGTCCAACCTAGCACCCAGCCTTGGCCAATCAACCAGACCATGGCACTAAGTGCCTCATCCAGGCTTTTGTTAATCATAGAATCATAGAATCAAGCAGGCTGAAAGAGACCTCCAAGCTCATCCAGTCCAACCTAGCACCCAGCCCTAGCCAGTCAACCAGACCATGACACCAAGTGCCTCATCCAGGCTTTGCTTCAACACCTCCAGGGATGGTGACTCCACCACCTCCCTGGGCAGCCCATTCCAATGCCAATCACTCTCCCTGGCAGGAACTTCCTCCTAACATCCAGACTATAACTCCTGCAGCACAACTTGAGACTGTGTCCCCTTCTTCTGTTGCTGGTTGCCTGGCAGAAGAGCCCAACCCCACCTGGCTACAGCCTCCCTTCAGGTAGCTGCAGACAGCAATGAGGTCTGCCCTGAGCCTCCTCTTCTGCAGGCTGCACACCCCCAGCTCCCTCAGCCTCTCCTCATAGGGCTTGTGTTCTAGTCCTGTTCCTGGGGTGAGATGTTGAGTAGCTGTAACTCCTGAAACACTCTGTACATTGGTCCTGAGAGTATGCAGGGCACATCATTTTGTCTGGGCTCTGGCCAGCCGCTGAGAGCAAGAGAGCTCTCAGTACCCAGAATGGGAAGTGTTTGAGAATACAACCAAGGGGAAAAAACCAGAAGGATGAGTGAAAGGTGAAGACATTGTGTGAGCCAGTGAGAAACAGCAACGTGAAGGGAACAAAAGAAAGAAGGGCAAAGTGCCTGAAGGGCTTTCCCCTGAACACTACTAAAGCAGTGCTCCTCTTGTCATCCAGGGATGCTGCAGTGCACAGGTTAGTAGTTCAGCACCACAAGAAAAAGAAAGCTAAAGGCAACCCATCAGGGTATCACAGTTCAGACATGGAATTCCTGCCACTGAGGGCATGCAAGGAAGCAGCACTGCTGGTAATACATCTTTCTGCTTTCAGCACTGATGTGGCCATATTCCCCTTTTTGTGCAGCTAGGTGGAGGAAGGGTCACTTTAGATGAAGTGACCTCATTGCTGTCTACAGCTACCTGAAGGGAGGTTGTAGCCAGGTGGGGTTGGGCTCTTCTGCCAGGCAAGTAGCAACAGAAGAAGGGGACACAGGCTGAAGCTGTGCCAGGGCAGGTCTAGGCTGGATGTGATGAGGAAGTTGTTGTCAGAGAGAGTGATTGGCATTGGAATGGGCTGCCCAGGGAGGTGGTGGAGTTGCTGTCCCTGGAGGTGTTGAAGCAAAGCCTGGCTGAGGCACTTAGTGCCATGGTCTGGTTGATTGGCCTGGGCTGGGTGCTAGGTTGGCCTGGAGGAGCTTGGAAGTCTCTTCCAACCTGCTTGATTCTATGCCAAGGCTGGCAAGAGGTTCAAACTCATCCCCCAGCTTTGTGGCACACTGCCTGCCAGTGTTCCGTGCTCACCTCTCTGCAAACACATCCATGAATAAACACATTTTCAGCCAGACCTGCCCCAAAGTTCCCCCCAGGGAAACAAAATAATCCCAATCAATGTTTTCTGTCTGCCCTCCTTGTGGCACAGCAAAACATTTCTCAAGCCATGCCATGTTCCCTAAGCTCTGTAAGGAGCCATTCCAGGCTCTTTTGTGCAGCTGCCACTGCTGCTGACTGCCTTTTGTACAGAAGAGTCATTGGCAATTTGCTGCTTGGCCCTGCACTTCCCAGGGTGAGAGCCTTTACAATGAAAAGATTCTGAGGCTGGTCACCTGCCCTGTCTCAGGTCATCTGAGAAGCTGGCCTGTTTGCAAGAAATGACTGCAACATCAGGGAAAGCACTGCCAGCTTATGGAAACTGCAGAGTTAAGAGAGCTGAACTCATGCCTGAGCTAAATCAGAACAAAAGAAGGCACAGAGCCTGAGGAATTAATTGCTTTATGTGTTGTTGAGGCTTGGAAGGGCAGGAGGAGAAGAGGGTGAACTGTAAATACAAAGCAACTCTTAAGTGTCTTGGTTGCTTTGTCTCAGTTATAGAATCATAGAATGGTTTAGGTTGGAAGGGAAAGCAAAGTCCATCTAATTCCATCCCCCTTGTTGTGCTTCAGGCCCCTCTCCAGCTTTGTTGCCCTTCTCTGGACACTTTCCAGCACCTCAGCATCTCTCTTGAATTGAGGAGCCCAGAACTGGACACAGCACTCAAGGTGTGACCTAACCAGTGCTGAGTACAGGGGGAGAAGGACTTCCCTGCTCCTCCTGGCCACACTATTCCTGATCCAGGCCAAGTCACCATTGGCCTTCTTGGCCACCTGGGCACACTGCTGGCTCATGGTACCAAACTAATTGCAAGAAGACTGCAGGGCACAGTTGGCTTGGCAAATGGTTTGGCATTTATTTAAAGTTTAAAAAGTAAAAAGGGTTCTGATTAACTTGGGATTGATTTCATAGAATCATAGCATCAACCAGGCTGGAAGAGAGCTCCAAGCTCAGCCAGTCCAATCTAGCACCCAGCTCTATTCAGTCATAGAATCATAGAATCAAGCAGGTTGGAGGAGACCTCCAAGCTCAGCCAGTCCAACCTAGCACCCAGCCCTGGCCAAGCAACCAGACCATGGCACTAAGTGCCTCATCCAGGCTTTGCTTCAACACCTCCAGGGACAGCGACTCCACCACCTCCCTGGGCAGCCCATTCCAATGCCAATCACTCTCTCTGACAACAACTTCCTCCTAACATCCAGCCTGTACTTCTCCTGGCACAACTTGAGGCTGTGTCCCCTTCTTCTGTTGCTGCTTGCCTGGCAGAAGAGCCCACCCCCACCTGGCTACAGCCTCCCTTCAGGTAGTTGCAGACAGCAATGAGGTCAGCCCTGAGCCTCCTCTTCTGCAGGCTGCACACCCCCAGCTCCCTCAGCCTCTCCTCGTAGGGTTTGTGGTCAAGGCAGTACTCAAGCTAAGGTCTCAGCAGGGCAGAGTAGAGGGGGAGGAGAACCTCCCTTGATCTGCTGGACACACTCTGCCCAATACACCCCAGGATGCCATTGGCCTTCTTGGCCACAAGGGCACATTGCTGTGCCACGGATGTTAGCCACCAGCACCCCCAGATCCCTCTCCACAGGGCTGCTCTCCAGCAGTCACCTCCCAGCCTGTGCTGGTGCAGTTTGTTATTCCTCCCCAGGTGCAGGACTCTGCACTTGTCCTTGTTGAACCTCATCTGGTTCCTCTGTGCCCAGCTCTCAGTGTGTCCAGGTCTCTCTGGATGGCAGCACAGCCTTCAGCTGCATCAGCCAAGCCTCCCAGCTTGGTGTCATCAGCAAACTTGCTGAGCAGACTCTGTCTGTCTGTGCCCTCATCAATGTCATTGATGAGAATCAGAGAATCAACCAGGTTGGAAGGTACTTCTAAGCCCCTCCAGTCCAACCTAGCACCCAGCCCTGTCCAGTCAACTACACCATGGCACTAAGTGCCTCAGGTCACCTAAGCAGGTAAACTGCTGCCTTTGGCTGCTCTTCCAGAGCTGAAGAAATTCACTGGCAAGCAGCAGCAGCAAACTAAAATGCACACCAGAATATCTAGAGTAAGATAAACTTCAGAAGGATGAGAAAGGTGGGAAATTAGATCCAGTTCTAGTCCAAGGATGGAATTTGATGCCTGATCCATTGTGTGAAATTAAAACTTAACCCCCCTCCCCCCCCCAAACTGCTCAGCCCAAGCACTTCAGAACCCTTATTAACTAATTTGATTTTGCCTGTAAAAATAAAGGCAAAGGGCATGGGTGAAAGTGTTTCATTTAACATCTGCTTAGCTGCCATTAAATGTAAGTGTTAGAAATTAGATGTATCCCCTGGGCAACATTACTGTAACCTGAGAGCTTTGATGCACTAGAGTAAGGAAATGACATTAAAAGTGGTCATCTTCCTCTTCATAGCTCAGTGCTGGACAGAAAGAAGTCTCACAGATCCTCTCTCTGAGTAACAGCACAAGGGAAGCCCTGTGAGGAGAGGCTGAGGGAGCTGGGGGTGTGCAGCCTGCAGAAGAGGAGGCTCAGGGCAGAGCTCATTGCTGCCTACAACTACCTACAAGGAAGGTTGTAGCCAGGAGGGATGTTTGGGTTTGAGCAGAACTGAAGTGAAAAGAACAGGCTGAGTAGCTGAACAGACTTAGGTCATTCTGACAAGGAGGCACAGCTACAGAGGAGTGGCCTTGGGAGGCTGGCAGAGAAGCTGCTATTTGTAGCTGAGCCATGCAGGGTGGGCAGGCTGCTCAGCCCTGGGAACAAGCAATCATAGAATCAACCGGGTTGGAAGAGACCTCCAAGCTCATCCAGTCCAACCTAGCACCCAGCCCTGGCCAAGCAACCAGACCATGGCACTAAGTGCTTCAGCCAGGCTTTGCTTCAGCACCTCCAGGGATGGTGACTCCACCACCTCCCTGGGCAGCCCATTCCAATGCCAATCACTTTCTCTGCCAACAATTTCCTCCTAACATCCAGCCTAGACCTCCCCTGGCACAACTTGAGACTGTGTCCCCTTGCTCTGTTGCTACTTGCCTGGCAGAAGAGACCAACCCCACCTGGCTACAGCCTCCCTTCAGGGAGTTGTAGAGAGCAATGAGCTCTGCCCTGAGCCTCCTCTTCTGCAGGCTGCACACCCCCAGCTCCCTCAGCCTCTCCTCATAAGGTTTGTGTTCCAGGCCCCTCACCAGCTTTGTTGCCCTTCTCTGGACACCTTCCAGCACCTCAACATCTCTCTTGAATTGAGGAGCCCAGAACTGGACACAGCACTCAAGGTGTGGTCTGGCCAATGCTGAGTACAGGGGCAGAAGAACCTCCCTTGTCCTGCTGGCCAAGAGAGCTCTTGGTGATGAAGCTGGTGAGGGGCCTGGAACACAAACCCTATGAGGAGAGGCTGAGGGAGCTGGGGGTGTGCAGCCTGGAGAAGAGGAGGCTCAGGGGGGACCTCATTGCTGTCTACAACTACCTGAAGGGAGGCTGTAGCCAGGTGGGGTTGGTCTCTTCTGCCAGGCAGCCAGCAACAGAAAAGGAGACACAGTCTCAAGTTGTGCCAGGGCAGGTCTAGGCTGGATGTTAGGAGGAAGATGTTGTCAGAGTGATTGGCATTGGAATGGGCTGCCCAGGGAGGTGGTGGAGTCACCATCCCTGGAGGTGTTGAAGCAAAGCCTGGCTGAGGCACTTAGTGCCATGGTCTGGTTGATTGGTTAGGGCTGGGTGCTAGGTTGGACTGGCTGAGCTTGGAGGTCTCTTCCAACCTGCTTGATTCTATGATTCTATGTTAAAACTTCACCCACCCTCACCCTCAAAAAAACCCCACTGCTGGGAGTTGTCATCTTCACATAGAAGCACATCAAATGCTAGAGCTCCACAAATAACAGGCTACAAGCCACACAAACTCATCTGTGCATGAAGCTGATTTGCTATTTCATTTCCCCTCAGTCTACAATCCATTATCAGTAATCCAACTACAGACATGCTACATAATAGATCTATAGCTGTGCCCCTGCATAATTACTGTGTGCTTCTGCACTGGGCAGTCTTCAGCTGCTCACAGCTAATGGGCTGGAGCAATCCTCTTTAACAAAGTGTTTGTAACTCACCCTCCTACCAAATCATTTTCTCTCCCCCACCCTAATATTACCCAGTGCATGAAAGCTTAGTTATGAGCACTGTTTGTGGGACTGTCCATCATGGGAGGCTGTAAACAAAGCATCACAGAACCATTCAGGCTGGAAAAGACCTCTGAGATCATTATGTCAGCAAACTTGCTGTCTGGCTGTTCCCTTCATCAATGTCATTGATGAAGATCTACACCCAGTTCTGGAGCCCCCATTACAAGAGGGATGTGGAGATGCTGGAGTGTGTCCAGAGCAGGGCCAGGAGGATGCTCAGAGGGCTGTAGCATCTCTGCTGTGAGCACAGACTGAAAGAGTTGGGGCTGTGCAGGCTGGAGAAGAGGAGGCTCCCAGGTGACCTTCTTGTGGCCTGCCAGGATCTGAAGGGGGCTACAAAAAAGCTGGGGAGGGACTTTTGAGGCTGTCAGGGAGTGCCAGGACTGGGGGGGAATGGAGCAAAGCTGGAGGTGGGGAGAGTGAGAGTGGAGGTGAGGAGGAAGTTGTTGAGCATGAGAGTGGTGAGAGGCTGGAATGGGTTGCCCAGGGAGGTGGTTGAGGCCCCATGGCTGGAGGTGTTTAAGGCCAGGCTGGCTGAGGCTGTGTGCAGCCTGCTCTAGGGTAGGGTGTCCCTGGGCATGGCAGGGGGGTTGGAACTGGCTGCTCCTTGTGGTCCTTTCCAACCCTGACTGATTCTCTGACTCATTTGGGTGTAATTTCTTTCTCACCAGGTGAGCAGAACAGCATAAGCTGCATGCAACGACAACAGCAACAAAAATGGACTGGTTGGTTTCTCACTTTGGGGGCTGATGAGTTTTTTTAGTCACTACTTGTGTTGTCCCTCACTGAGTGCACTGCAGATGCTGTTTGAAATGGAGCAGCTCCTTGCAGCAGCCACTTTTTGAGCAGGAGCAGGGCTGCAGTCATGAAGCTGAAACTCCAGGCTGCTCCCAAGGGGGTCTAATGGGCATCATTAGGCTGTGGAGTGGCCATGTTCAAATTGAGTCTTTCCACTAACCCCCATCTGTAGACAGAGGGAGGTTGGTTGGCTGGAAACACACCTCCAAAAGCAGCAGTGTTTCTAATGGATTTGCCATAGAGAGTTTCAGGGGGAGGTTAAAATTAGCTGTCAGTGCAGGAAGGACTGAAATCCTTTGGTAGGGTGATCTGGTTTTGTTTTAAAGAGGCAGTGTGCTGCTGCCTTGAATAAAAAAAACCCCAAACCCTCTCTGCCTGCAGCTTTCAAATGGTTTGATTCATCTTCCACTTTGCAATATTGGGCTGGGTTTGGCTGGTGCAGAGTTCATTTTCTTTGTAGTAGTTAATGGGGAACCATAGAACAGTTTTGATTGGGAAAGACCTTTCAGATCATCATATCAAACCATTATCTGATTCTACAAAGCCTGGTGTTGAGCCATGGCCCTCAGCACCACAACCTTGTCTCTCTGAAACACCTCCAGGGATGGTGATTCAGACAGCTGGCCTGGGGAGCCCATTCTAGTGTTGAATAGCTCTTGGATTGAAGAATCATAGAATCATAGAATCAACCAGGTTGGAAGAGAGCTCCAAGCTCATCCAGTCCAACCTAGCACCCAGCCCTAACCAATCAACCAGACCATGGCACTAAGTGCCTCAGCCAGGCTTTGCTTGAAGACCCCCAGGGACGGTGACTCCACCACCTCCCTGGGCAGCCCATTCCAATGCCAATCACTCTCTCTGTGAAGAACTTCTTCCTAACATCCAGCCTATACCTACCCTGGCACAACTTGAGACTGTGTCCCCTTGTTCTATTGCTGGTTGCCTGGGAGAAGAGGCCACGCCCCACCTGGCTACAATGCCCCTTCTAATATTCAACCTAAACCCTCCATGGGGCAACCTGATGTCTTGTGGTTCCCAAGTAATCACAGGCTCACAGGATATTAGGTGTTGGAAAGGATCCAAGTAGATCATCCAGTCCAACCCCTCTGCCAGAGCAGGACAATCCTATCTAACACAGATCACACAGGAACACATCCAGACAGGCCTTGAAAGGCTCCAGAGAAGGAGACTCCACAACCTCTCTGGGCAGCCTGTGCCAGTGCTCTGGGACCCTTCCAGTCAAGAAGTTCCCCCTTGTGTTGAGGTGGAACCTCCTGTGCTGCAACTTACACCCATTGCTGCTTGTCCTATCCCAGGGAGCAGTGAGCAGAGCCTGTGTCCCCCCCCCGACCCCCAGCCCTCAGATATTGATAAGCATTGATTAAATCCCCTCTCAGTCTTCTTTTCTCCAGCCTAAGCAGCCCCAGGTCCCTCAGCCTCTCATCAGGCAGTTCTCCAGTCCTCTCATCATCCTCCTATCCCTGTGCTGGACCCTCTCCAGCAGATTCCTGTCCCTCTCCAACTGGGGAGCCAAAAACTGAAGGCAGGACTCAAGATGGCAGTACTCAAGATGAGGTGGTGGAGTCACCATCCCTGCAGGTGTTGAAGCAAAGCCTGAATGAGGCACTTAGTGCCATGGTCTGGTTGATTGGCCAGGGCTGGGTGCTAGGTTGGACTGGCTGAGCTTGGAGCTCTCTTCCAACCTGCTTGAATCTATGATTGGATAGGGCTGGGTGCTAGGTTGGACTGGATGAGCTTGGAGCTCTCTTCCAACCTGCTTGATTCTATGATTCTATGATTCAATGATCCAGTGCTCTGCCACCCTCAAAGTGAAAAAGTTCCTCCTCAGGATCCACCTTCCACCACTCAAGTCCATGCCCATAACCTCTCATATTGTCCCTGGGCACCAGTGAAAACAAAGTGGCAGTTAACCTCCTGACTTTTTTGCCACTCTCATTGAGGACAAGCATTATTTTCTGATATAGTAGCTGCCCTCTCTCTGAAATAGTAAAAGAATAGGATATGTATTTCTATATGAAGTCAGAGGAGTTTTGCTTGCCAAAGTTATCACAAATCACATCCTCTGAGTCCAGGAAGAACTGAAGTAGGTCAGCATTTGTTTTAATATCTTCTCCCAGCAGGATGAAATTAGCTTCTTTATGAAACCAGAAGGATCCCTAAAAACAGATAGAATGTATTTTCACAAGCAATGAATTAGTACTTAAACATGAAACAGTCAGAGAATCATAGAAGAGTTTTGCTTGGCAAAGAACTCTAAGATCTGGAATGGGTTGCTCAAGGAGGTGGTTGAGGCCCCATGGCTGGAGATGTTTAAGACCAGGCTGGCTGAGGCTGTGTGCAGCCTGCTCTAGGGTAGGGTGTCCCTGGGCATGGCAGGGGGGTTGGAACTGGCTGCTTCTTGTGGTCCCTTCCAACCCTGACTGATTCTGTGACTGTTCAAGGCAAGGTTGGAATTGTTCAAGGCAAGGTTGGACATGGCACTTGGTGCCATGGTCTAGCCTTGAGCTCTGTGGTAAAGGGCTGGACTTGATGATCTGTGAGGTCTCTTCCAACCCTGATGATACTATGATACTATGATTCCATGGAGGTGTTTAAGGCCAGGCAGATGAGGCTGTGGCCAGGCTGACCTAGGCCAGTGTGTCCCCATCCCTGGAGGTGTTTAAAACCAGGCTGGATGAGGCTGTGGCCAGGCTGATCTAGGCTGGTGTGTCCCCATCCCTGCAGGTGTTTAAGGCCAGGCAGATGAGGCTGTGGCCAGGCTGATCTAGGTTAGTGTGTCCCCATCCCTGGAGGTGTTTAAGGCCAGGCTGGATGAGGCTGTGGCCAGGCTGATCTAGGCTAGGGTGTTCCCATCCCTGGAGATGTTTAAGGCCAGGCTGGATGAGGCTGTGGCCAGGCTGATCTAGGGTAGGGTGTCTCTGGGCATGGCAGGGGGGTTGGAACTAGATGCTCCTTGTGGTCCCTTCCAACCCTGCCTGATTCTACGTTCATCAAGTAGAATCCTAGAATTCATAGAATCAACCAGGCTGGAGGATACCTCCAACATCATCCAGTTCAACCTAGCACCCAGCCCTAGCCAATCAAATAGCCCTCTACTCGTCCTTGTAGCCCTTCTCTGGGCTTCATGGAGTTGGTTACCCTGAGAAATACACTAAAAGGATTTGCTCTGTAATAATCTGTTACAGAGAGTACATTGCAGCTACAACAGATGCTTTGCAATGCAGCTGTGATACACTCAGTGAACCTCAATTGAGGTTTTAGATGCCCTGGTGTGAGCAGCAGGAGTAGGGAGGTGCTCACACCCCTGTACTCAGCACTGGTGAGCCCACACCTCGAGTACTGTGGCCAGTTTTGGTCACCACAGTATAGGAGGGACACTGAGGTGCTGGAGCAGTGCAGAGAAGGGCAATGAGGCTGGAGAGAGGTCTGGCAAATAGGAGCTGTGACTGGATGAGGCATTTAGAGCCATGGTCAGGATGGCTGGATCAGGCTAGGTGCTAGACTGGATGAGCTTGGAGGTCTCTTCCAACCTGCTTGATTCTATGATTCTATGATTTAGCTTGAGGAAGAGAAGATTAATGGAGCAGCTCTTGGTATCTGTGACTGCTGAAACCAAACACACAGCCAGATGTGCACCTCCAGGAAATGCTGAGATGCTCTCACTCTTCATTTTAATGTGAATTAAACACCAGCAGAGCTGAGATGTTAATTAGGATAGCTGTTAACTAAAACAGTGAGTAAAGCTTTGTACCAGGATTGAAGGCTGGAGTTGCCTGTGTGACAGAGAATTAGAGATCTATGAGGGTGAGTAGGACCTGCAGGTGTTTTCAGCTTGCTCCTCTCTGTGACAGGGTAAAAGGCTTCACAAGGAAAGTGCTGTCTAGGTGTGAGGCTTTGAGGCTAATTGGAGTATTTTGAGGAGAAGAAATAGATGATGGGATGTGAAAAGGAAACAGGGGTGATGTTCTGCTTCACTCAGCTTTGTATTGCTGAGGCATACAAAAACAAGGACACAAATATAGATCATAGAATCATAGAATCAAGCAGGTTGGAAGAGAGCTCCAAGCTCATCCAGTCCAACCTAGCACCCAGCCCAAGCCAGGCTGCTCTGCTTTCCTGCTTTGAACATCTTCTTCTCTTGCTGCTCTGCTTTCCTGCTTTGCAGAATGGGAACAGATCTTCTGGTTTAGCCTGGAGAAGAGAAGGCTTCCAGGAGACCTTGGAGTGGCCTTCCAGGATCTGAAGGGGGCTACAAGAGGGCTGGGGAGGGACTATTGAGAATGTCAGGATGAGGAGGAATGGGTTTAAAGTGGCAGAGAGGTGATTGAAAGTGGATGTTAGGCAGAAATTGTTTGCAGTGAGGGTGGTGAGACACTGGCACAGGTTGCCCAGGGAGGTTGTGGATGCTCCCTGTCTGGAGGTGTTCAAGGCCAGGTTGGATGAAGGTTTGAGTGACCTGTTCTAATGGGAGGTGTCCATGATGTGCTGGTTTGAAGCTAGCTAGAATGTTTTGGTGAGAAGAATTAGATTACAGGCTGTGAAAGGGAAACAAGGGTCATGCCTGCTTCACTCACAGGCTTGCTGAGAGGTATAAGAACAAGAATCCAAACCTAGATAAGACACTTCTCCTGCTGGGGAGCTCTGGGCTGCATTTCCCTCTCTAGCCTCTCTGCCATCTCTCTGATCAATCCACTTTGCTTCCTAACCCCCTGGGTGAACCTCCATTCTTCCTTGGGACTGGGGTAAGGTTGAGAGGGGTGGGAGAAGGTGGAAGGGTGGTTGGGAGCCCCTCCTGGGGACTCAGGTTTCTGAGAGGGCTGCTGTGTTTCTGTATTACCTTTTACCTTGTCTATCTCTGTCTCTAACTGTATCTACTGTAAATATCTGCTTGGATATTGAGCTAAGCTGTAAATATAAGTTGTGCCAGGGCAAGTATAAGCTGGATGTTAGGAAGAAGTTGTTGGCAGAGAGAGTGATTGGAATTGGAATGGGCTGCCCAGGGAGGTGGTGGAGTACCTGAAGGTGTTGAAGCAAAGCCTGGCTGAGGCACTTAGTGCCATGGTCTGGTTGTTTGGCCAGGGCTGGGTGCTAGGTTGGACTGGATGATCTTGGAGGTCTCTTCCAACCTGCTTGATTCTATGATTCTATAAGCTTCATTCAATTTCCAGAGCTGGCTGAGTCTAGTCTGGGTGATTTCCACAGTGTGTGGGGGGGCAGGGTAACACCCAAACCTATGGCAGGAGGTTGGAACTGGATGATCTTTGAGATCCCCTCCACCCTGAACCACTCTATGATGCTATGACTCTGTGATGCTCTTTTACGTCCTCTGCTGAGCAAAAAGCACCAATTTTAAGCAGTTTTTTCCCCTTACACTCACACATTTGCTGCAGAATGAATTGCTTTTCTCTCCTCCCCAAACAATCTGTGGAACTGGGGTGCTGCTTAGCTGACTGTACCAAACAATTGCTGCATCAATTGCTGAGGGCTGGGCCCCACTAGCGAGATGTGATGATGCTGTTGAAAGCACAGCAAGCAGCAATGGCAATTTCTAGAGACAATGAATCCTTTTCTTCTGAAGCCCAACAGCAAATCAGTTTGATTTTCATTACAGATAGTCACTTGTTTATCCTCAGGGGATATTTCCCTTCTCTCTATCTCCAATTTTTCTCTTTAGCTTTGAAAGGCCTAATTCAGATCTGGCTTATTTAGGCTTTGTTCTAAAGGAAATCAAACTGATTTTCAAATTGAATCTGCATTTATGAAGCCATAATTGGGAGCTTACAGTGGCAGAGAGTCTTTTGAGCAGCATCTGATGGTTGCTCTGCTGAGAGAAGAGCAGATTTAGGTTGCATGTTAGGAACAAGTTCTGCACCATGAGGTTGGTGGAACACTGGAACAGATTGCCCAAGAGGGTGGTTGGTGCCCATCCCTGGAAGTATCACAGTATCATCAGGGTTGGAAGAGACCTCACAGATCATCAAGTCCAACCCTTTACCACAGAGCTCAAGGCTAGACCATGATAGGGCTGTGGGCACCATGAGGGTGGTGGAGCACTGGAACAGATTGCCCAAGGGAATGGTTGGTGCCCATCCCTGGAAGTGTTCAAGGTGAGGCTGGACAGGGCTGTGGGCACCGTAAGGGTGGTGGAGCACTGGAACAGATTGCCCAAGAGGGTGGTTGGTGCCCATCCCTGGAAGTATCACAGTATCATCAGGGTTGGAAGAGACCTCACAGATCATCAAGTCCAACCCTTTACCACAGAGCTCAAGGCTAGACCATGATAGGGCTGTGGGCACCATGAGGGTGGTGGAACACTGGAACAGATTGCCCAAGGAGGTGGTTGGTGCCCATCCCTGGAAGTGTTCAAGGTGAGGCTGGACAGGGCTGTGGGCACCATGAGGGTGGTGGAACACTGGAACAGATTGCCCAAGAGGGTGGTTGGGACTCATCCCTAGAGGTATTCAATGTGAGGCTGGACAGGGCTGTGAGCACCATGAGGTTGGTGGAGCACTGGAACAGATTGCCCAAGGAGGTTGTTATTGCCCATCCCTAGAGGTATTCAAGGTGATTCTGGACAGGGCTGTGGGCACCATGAGGGTGGTGGAACACTGGAACAGATTGCCCAAGGAGGTGGTTGGTGCCCATCCCTGGAACTATCACAGTATCACAGTATCATCAGGGTTAGAAGAGACCTCACAGATCATCAAGTCCAACCCTTTACCACAGAGCTCAAGGCCAGACCATGATAGGGCTGTGGGCACCATGAGGGTGGTGGAACACTGGAACAGATTGCCCAAGGAGGTGGTTGGTGCCCATCCCTGGAACTATCACAGTATCACAGTATCATCAGGGTTAGAAGAGACCTCACAGATCATCAAGTCCAACCCTTTACCACAGAGCTCAAGGCTAGACCATGATAGGGCTGTGGGCACCATGAGGGTGGTGGAACACTGGAACAGATTGCCCAAGGAGGTGGTTGGTGCCCATCCCTAGGGGGACACAAGGTGAGGCTGGACAGGGCTGCAGGCAACCTGATCTAGTTGAGGATGTTCCTGCTGACTGCAGAGGGGGTTGAACTTATGAAGAGAGGTTGTGGGACTTGAGGCTGCTCAGTCTGGAGAAGACAGAGGGGATTTAATAAAGGGGGCTGGGGGTCAGGAAAGAGGGGACAGGCTCTGTGAGAGGATATCCTTATCCTATCCTATCTGCAGTGGGACAAGGAGCAATGGATGGAAGCTGCAGCACAGGAGGTTCCACCTCAACACAAGAGGGAACTTCTTTACTGCAAGGGTCCCAGAGCACTGGCACAGGCTGCCAAGAGAGGTTGTGGAGCCTCCTTCTCTGGAGATTCTCAAGGCCTGTCTGGATGTGATCTGTGCTAGATTGTGTGGTCCTGATGTAGCAGAGTGTTTGGACTGATCTCTGGGTCCCTTCCAACCTCTGACATCCTGTGATCCTGTGGCTGGATGACCTTTGGAGGTCTCTTCCAACCCAAACCTATGATTCTATGATAAATTGTTGCTGTGGCCTCTTTGCAAATAAATATGGGAAGTAGAGCAGCAATTTATCATTGAATCATAGAATGGTCTGGCTTGAAGAGGACCTCCAAAGGTCACCCAGTCCAACCCCCACTGCAGCAAACAGAGACATCATCAACTTGATCACTTCTGGGCTCCTCAATTCAAGTGCCATGTTGAAGTGCTGGAACATGTCCAGAGAAGGGTGATGAAGCTGGTGAGGGGCCTGGAGCACAGCCCTGTGAGGAGAGGCTGAGGGAGCTGGGGGTGTGCAGCCTGCAGAAGAGGAGGCTCAGGGCAGACCTCATTGCTGTCTACAACTACCTGAAGGGAGGCTGTAGCCAGGTGGGGTTGGGCTCTTCTGCCAGGCAAGCAGCAACAGAACAAGGGGACACAGCCTCAAGTTGTGCCAGGGGAGGTCTAGGCTGGATGTTAGGAGGAAGTTGTTGGCAGAGAGTGATTGGCATTGGAATGGGCTGCCCAGGGAGGTGGTGGAGTCACCATCCCTGGAGGTGTTGAAGCAAAGCCTGGATGAGGCATTGAGTGCCATGGTCTGGTTGCTTGGACAGGGCTGGGTGCTAGGTTGGACTGGATGAGCTTGGAGGTCTCTTCCAACCTGCTTGATTCTATGATTCTATGTTTCAATGAATGTGGAGTTAGGTGTTTGAAGAACTTTCTCCTTCATTTTTAGTCATCCTATTTATTTGCAAAGAAATTGAAGCTCCTTTTCCTTGAACATATCACAAAGCAAACAACAAAAAGCAGTTGCTGAGCTCAGAGGTTCAGTCACAACAGACACCCAAAACATCTCCTCTCACACACCAGTGCTCAGAAAAGGATTAAAGAAGTGATTCATTTCCAAGGAATGATAGGGTCAAGTCTCTGGCTAGAATATTGAAGAGAACAAGCATTCTTCAGGAGTATCAAAAGACACCAGCAAACACACTCCAAAGCAGAGTGCTCCTGGAGATTTGTTTTGAACTATTGATTCCTTCTGCTGAAAAGGGTGGCAGTTATCTCCTCTGAACATGGGCTACAGAGAGAACAGCATGGAAAAAGGGGAGCATCACAGCTGAATTTGCTGACACGAGGCAGACCTTTGCCTTTCTCAATGGAAGAATTTGAATCTAGGGGGAAAAAGTGTTGTGAGGAAAAGAAGAGAAAGGATTAGCTTTGCTTTGCTGTCATAAATAATGCTGTGCTGTGGCAGTCTGGTCATATTTAATAGCATCATAGAATAGACCAGCTTGGAATAGGCCTCCAAGCTCATCCAGGCCAACCTAGCACCCAGCCTTAGCCAATCAACCAGACCATGGCACTGAGTGTCTCATCTAGGATTTTCATGGAATCAACCAGGTTGGAAGAGACCTCCAAGCTCATCCAGTCCAACCTAGCACCCAGCCCTGTCTAAGCAACTGGATCATGGCACTGAATGCCTCACCTAGGCTTTTCATAGAATCATAGAGTCATAGAATCATAGAATCAACCAGGTTGGAAAAGACCTCCAAGATCAGCCAGGCCAACCTAGCACCCAGCCCTATCCAATCAACTAGACCATGGCACTGAGTGCCTCATCCAGGACTTTCACTGAATCACAGAATCAAGCAGGTTGGAAGAGACCTCCAAGGTCATCCAGGCCAAACTAGCACCCATCCTTAGCCAGTCAACCAGACCATGGCACTGCATGTCTCATCCAGGCTTATCATAGAATCAGCCAGCTTGGAGGAGACCTCCAAGCTCATCCAGTCCAACCTAGCACCCAGCCCCTTCCAATCAATTAGATCATGGCACTAAGTGCCTTATCCAGGCTTTTCATTGAATCATAGAATCAAGCAGGTTGGAAGAGAGCTCCAAGCTCATCCAGTCCAACCTAGCACCCAGCCCTAGCCAATCAACCAGACCATGGCACTGCATGTCTCATCCAGGCTTATCATAGAATCAGCCAGCTTTGAAGAGACCTCCAAGCTCAGCCAGTCCAACCTAGCACCCAGCCCTGGCCAATCAACCAGACCATGGCACTAAGTGCCTCAGCCAGGATTTTCATGGAATCATAGACTCATAGAATCCCTTCCAGCCCCTAACCTTCTGTGATTCTGTGAGTACCATTGGTGTGGGCAGGGGAAAAGGAAGCTCATCTCTTGCATATATTTGAGTGTTCAGGCCTGAATGACCTCACTTTCCTCTGACTTTGCTAGGACTTGAATCTTCACAGTCCCTCACAGAGTATTTTTCAGTTGGATTATTATTACACCACCTCATCATTTTCATCTCTCTGGGTCAGGCAGGTTATGTTTTGTCACAAACTCAGTTGACTCCCATATCACATTAATTGCTTTCAGTGGATCAAAGTTGATGACATTGCAGCTCACTCTGCTCTGGTTTTTTGCCCCTCTGTGTATGTCTCTGTCAGATAAATAACTCAGATTTCCTCACTATGTTGCAGTCTTTTGTTCCTTCTCTGCTGTCTGTAATTGGCATCCTCAAAGATCAAAGCAAGTGTGCCCTGCCTTATGAGTAAGACTGGCAAAGTGAATCATAGAATCACAGAATCCAATCAGGTTGGAAGAGAGCTCCAAGCTCATCCAGTCCAACCTAGCACCCAGCCCTAGCCAGTCAACCAGACCATGGCACTAAGTGCCTCATCCAGGCTTTGCTTCAACACCTCCAGGGATGGTGACTCCACCACCTCCCTGGGCAGCCCATTCCAATGCCAATCACTCTCTGACAACAACTTCCTCCTAACATCCAGCCTAGACCTCCCCTGGCACAACTTGAGACTGTGTCCCCTTGTTCTGTTGCTGCTTGCCTGGCAGCAGAGCCCAACCCCACCTGGCTACAGCCTCCCTTCAGGTAGCTGCAGACAGCAATGAGCTCTGCCCTGAGCCTCCTCTGCTGCAGGCTGCACACCCCCAGCTCCCTCAGCCTCTCCTCACAGGGCTGGTTCAGGCTGGATGTTAGGAAGAAGTTCTTCATGGAAAGAGTGATTGGCATTGGAATGGACTGCCCAGGGAGGTGATGGAATCACCACCCCTGGAGGTGTTTCAAAAGAGGCTGGATGAGGCACTTAGTGCCATGGTTGAGTTGATTAGGCAGTGTTGGGTGCTAGACTGGGCTGGATGATCTCAAAGACCTTTTCCAATTTGGTTCCTTCTGTGATCTTGAAGGTCTTTTCCAAGCAGAAAGTTCTATGGTGCATGTGATTGTTGTTTGGGGTTTATTTTTACTGCTGTAAATGTGGAAGCTCTGTCATAACTGAGACAACCCAGTTTCAGGCACTAATTAATTTCCTTTGCCAAGCAGGAGGACAATGCTAATTCCTCCTCTGCAGCTAATGGAGAGATGCCAGAGAAAGTTATGCTGGCAATGTTATCATGTACCAACCAACAGATACTTTAACTTTGTTTGATTTCTGGGTTTCTTTTTTTTTTTCCTGGAGAGAAAACAATCCAGGGGCTGGAAAATATCTTCTGCTTGAAATGCAAGCCAAGCCCTAGCATTATGGAGGGGGGAGCAGCATGAACCATATTGTGCTTGAAATAACTGATTGACTCTTTGTCTCCTAGACTCATGGAGTTCATTAATGTATGTGAGTAACATTAAAGATGGTTTACAAATAAGCATTAATTATCATAGAATCAGCCAGGTAGGAAGAGACCTCCAAGCTCATCCAGGCCAACCTAGCACCCAGCCCTGGCCAAGCAACCAGACCATGGCACTAAGTGTCTCATCCAGGCTTGGCTTCAACACCTCCAGGGATGGTGACTCCACCACCTCCCTGGGCAGCCCATTCCAATGCCAATCACTCTCTCTGCCAACAACCTCCTCCTGACATCCAGCCTAGAGACTGTTTGCAAAGGCCTGCAGGGGCAGGATGAGGGACAATGGCTTCACAGTAGAGCAGAGCAGATTGGGAGTGGATGTTTGGAACATATTCTGCATCATGAGGGTGATGGAACACTGCAACAGGTTGCCCAGGGAGGTGGTTATGGCCCCATCATGAAGATATTCAAGGTTAGGCTGGAATGAGCTGTGAGCAGCCTGATCTAGTTGAGGATGTCCCTGCTGACTGCAGAGGGGTTGGACTGGATGAGCATTGGAGGTCACTTCCAGCTCAGACTATTCTACAATTCCATGATTCTATGATTGCAATGCCAATCATTCCCTCTGGAAAGAACTACCTCCTAACACCCACCCTAGACCTCCCCTGGCATAACTTGAGGCTGTGTCTCCTTGTTCTGCTGCTGCCTGCCTGGCAGAAGAGCCCAACCCCACCTGGCTACAGCCTCCCTTCAGGTAGATGTAGACAGCAATGAGGTCAGCCCTGAGCCTCCTCTTCTGCAGGCTGCACACCCCCAGCTCCCTCAGCCTCTCCTCACAGGGCTGTGCTCCAGACCCCTCCCCAGCTTCTTTGCCATCTCTCTTTATTTTTCATCAATTAAGGTTGATATCTTTGTGTTAGGCTTCCTGATAATGCCTCAGGGTGTGGTGTGGGTTTTTTTTACTTTCTGGGTTTTGTTGAGTGCTTTTCAAGACTCAAAGTCTACTTTTCTTGGAACAAAGTTCAGGCAGACCAAATCTCTGAACATAATTGTTTCACGTGGTCTGCTCCTTAATGGCTCGAGCTGTTTTAAAGTGGTATAAGTATTGCAATAGAAGAGGAATTAAAATCATCAAAGAGCACTTGAGTTGTCAGGAGACAATTCTTCTATCTGCTTAACACATCTGAGAAAGCAGTGTAGAACAGCAAGGCTCAGTCACTCGAGTGGCATTGAAATAATAGGATGGATTACCTCTTCTCTTGGAGAAGAGGAGGCTCAGGGCAGAGCTCATTGCTGTCTGCAGCTACCTGAAGGGAGGTTGTAGCCAGGTGGGGTTGGGCTCTTCTCCCACGCAGGCAGCAACAGAAGAAGGGGACATAGTCTGAAGTTGTGCCAGGGGAGGTCTAGGCTGGATGTTAGGAGGAAGTTGTTGGCAGAGAGAGTGATTGGCATTGGAATGGGCTGCCCAGGGAGGTGGTGGAGTCACTGTCCCTGGAGGTGTTGAAGCAAAGCCTGGATGAGGCACTTAGTGCCATGGTCTGGTTGATTGGCTAGGGCTGGGTGCTAGGTTGGACTGGATGAGCTTGGAGCTCTCTTCCAACCTGCTTGATTCTATGATTCTATAATTCTGTGAGCCTGTGATTCTATGACTCTATGATTTTGTTTCTATGATTCTGAGATTCTATGGTTCTATGACTCTATGATTCTATGACTTTATGATTCTTTGATTCTATGATTCTGTAATTCTATGACACTTTGATTCCCTGATTCTGTGCTTCTATGATTCTGTGATTCTATGACTGATTCTATGACTCTTTGATTCTATGATTGATTCTATTATTATGTGATTCTATGACTTTATGATTCTGTGAGTCTGTGACTCTGTGATTCTGTGATTCTATGATTCTATGACTCTATGATTCTGTGTTTCTATGATTCTGTGAGTCTGTGACTCTGTGATTCTCTGATTCTGTGATTCTATGATTCTATGACTCTATGACTCTGTGTTTCTGTGATCCTATGATTCTATGACTCTGTCATTCTATGATTCTGTGATTCTGTGATTTTATGACTCTATGATTCCGTGTTTCTATGATTCTGTGAGTCTATGATTCCATGATTCTTGCTTGGGCAGCATGATTAGCAGTGAGCATCTCAGCTAGTGCCAGCTCATTACAGCTTCTGAGATGGGTAAAGGCAGAAATGTTAGAGTGGATCAGGGTGAATTTTCTTTACCTCTATTCTAGCTACATCCTAGGCAGGCAGTGGTCGAGGCAGAATAAATCCCTGCCTTTTAGAAAGCATAGAATCACAGAATCACAGAAACATCCAGGTTAGAAAAGATCCTCAGGGTCACCAAGTCCAACCTATAATCCTACCCTACAAGATTCACCTGATGATTCTCTGATGATGATGGAGCAGTTTGCCCAGAGAGGTTGTGGAGTCTCCTCCTCTGGAGACTTTCAAGATCCATCTGGATGCATTCCTGTGTGACCTGCCTTAGGTGATCCTGCTTTGGCAGAGGGAGGTTTGGATATGATGATCTCCAAAGGTCTGGTCTGACCCCTACCATTCTAGGGTTCTGTGATTCTGTGTGTCTGTTATTCCTAGCTACTACCCAAACCATACCCTACAAAACATTCTGCTTTAGAATCATAGAATCACAGAATCAAGCAGGTTGGAAGAGACCTCCAAGCTCAGCCAGGCCAACCTAGCACCCAGCCCTGGCCAGTCAACCAGACCATGGCACTAAGTGCCTCATCCAGGCTTTGCTTCAACACCTCTAGGGATGGGGACTCCACCACGTCCCTGGGCAGCCCATTCCAATGCCAACCACTCTCTCTGCCAACAACTTCCTCCTAACATCCAGCCTTGACACAACTTGAGACTCTGTCCCATTGTTGTATTGCTGATTGCCTGGCAGAAGAGACCAACCCCACCTGGCTACAGCCTCCCTTCAGGTAGTTGTAGGCACAAATGTGGTCACCCCTGAGCCTCCTCTTCTCCAGGCTGCCTCAGCCTCTCCTCATAGGGTTTGTGTTTCAGGCAGCCAATGTAGGATCCTGCTACTTTTATCTCCTTGTAGGGAAGAGGTCTGCATGTCCAGGGGGCAGATGTTCCTACATCCTGTAATGAGACTGTGACCAACATCTCTTTTCACAGCCCATTCCCTTCCATTCACTCCGAGACTTTGCTTTGATGTTGGTTGTTTTCCTGAGCATAATGAGATTACAAGGGATCTGCAAAGTGAAAATAATCTTTCAAAGGCTGCAAACTCAGAGTGAAAAAATAAAATGAGCCCTGAGTAAGGCCTAGGTAGTGTTGCAACTCTTGTCTGGGTAAGTGGGATGTAAGTGGCACATATACAACAGTTGATTTTCTGGCATAAACTCCATTCCAACTGCAACTTTGTAATGCCAGTTGGGAAAGAAAAAAGCAGTGTTAGATTATCCTCTGCTTCCCCAGTGCATTGCTTTTCCTCTGTTTCAGGAACTGCTTTGTGTTCCAAGTCAAATTACAAAGTCAGGAAGGTAGAAACGAGGCTGAATCAAGGAAGGAAAAAGCTTTATCAAGAGGGTGCAGGAGTTAGAAATCGATTTCAGTCGTTTTAGTGCTGATTAGACACTCTTGGGAGGCTGTTGCTTATGATTTAGGTGGGCTGGGGTTTTTTGGGACACAGTAATGTTGTTCTTAACTGGAGCACAAGCTGTGCACTGATTAAGTAGTCATAGTAGCCATATAGCTAGTAGGCTGCTCTAGGTTAAGATGTCCTTGCCCATGGCAGGGGGGGTGGAACTGGATGGTCCTTGTGGTCCCTTCCAGCCCTGGCTGATTATATGATTCTGTGATTCCCTGGAGGTGTTTAAGGCCAGGCTGGCTGAGGCTGTGTGCAGCCTGCTCTAGGGTAGGGTGTCCCTGGGCATGGCAGGGGGGTTGGAACTGGCTGCTCCTTGTGGTCCCTTCCCACCTTGGCTGATTCTGTGATTCTGTGATTCCCTGGAGGTGTTTAAGGCCAGGCTGGCTGAGGCTGTGGCCAGCCTGGTCTAGGGTAGGGTGTCCCTGGGCATGGCAGGGGGGTTGGAACTGGATGCTCCTTGTGGTCCCTTCCAACCCTGTCTGATTCTAGGATTCCCTGGAGATGTTTAAGGCCAAACTGGATGAGGCTGTGACCAGGCTGATCTAGGCTAGTGTGTCCCCATCCCTAGAGATGTTTAAGACCAGGCTGGATGAGGCTGTGGCCAGCCTGATCTAGGATAGGATGTCCCTGGGCATGGCAGGGAGCTTGGAACTAGATGCTCCTTGTGGTCCCTTCCAACACTGCCTGATTCTATGATTCTCTGGTTCTATGATTTTAGCTTTTACACTCCAAATCTCAGGATTTTTCTTTTGGCAGCTCATAGCAGTTCCCTCTGTAAGCTGTGCACCAGGTGTACTTTGTATGATTGTGCTTCAGGCTTTTGGGAAAGCTTTCCTGTCACTGTTCCCCTGGAACAACTTGAGACTGTGTCCCCTTGTTCTGTTGCTGCTTGCCTGGCAGAAGAGCCCAACCCCACCTGGCTACAGCCTCCCTTCAGGTAGTTGCAGACAGCAATGAGGTCTGCCCTGAGCCTCCTCTTCTGCAGGCTGCACACCCCCATCTCCCTCAGCCTCTCCTCATAGGGTTTGTGTTCCAGGCCTCTCCCCAGCCTTGCTGCCCTTCTCTGGACACCTTCCAGCACCTCAACATCTCTCTTGAATTGAGGAGCCCAGAACTGGACACAGCACTCAAGGTGTGTCCTGAGCAGTGCTGAGTACAGGGGCAGAAGAACCTCCCTTGTCCTGCTGGCCACACTGCTCCTGAGCCAGCCCAGGATGCCATTGGCTCTGCTGCCCACCTGGGCACACTGCTGCCTCATCTTCAATCTATTGTCTACTACTACCCCCAGGTCCCTTTCTTGCTAGCTGCTCTCAGTCACTCTCTCCCCAGCCTGTAGTGCTGCTCAGGAACCATTTCTGGGGGTCACTGGATGGAATATTTGGCTAGAACAGTGGGATCTGCTTTGAACTCAGGCACATCTTGGGTCTCACTTTAGACCTGCACATTCCTCACCTATGGAACTATCTGGGGCTATATTTTTGTTTCCCCTTTTACATTTTCTTCTCCTGCTTCCCAAACTTATTTTGTCTAATTTGAACAAATAAAGCTGTCTGAGGTAGTAACTCTCAGCATAGATCAGGCAAATAGTGGCATTTTCATGCATCTGGTGGGACAAGTAGGCACTGCATAAATCAAATTAATTAACTTCACAGTGATCTCCTAACTCTGCAAAAGGAATTAGAAGTGTTCCTTTCATTTTGAGGACCAGCAGTGCCATAGATTATTCCAGAGAAGAATGATGAGGCTGGTGAGGGGGCTGGAGAGAAAGGCTTATGAGGCTGAGGGACCTGAGACTGTGTAGCCTGCAGAATAGTAGAGTCAAGGGGGATCTTAGCACACTCGTGGTTGGCATTGGAATGGGCTGTCCAGAGTGGTGGTGAAGTGCCCATCCCTGGAGGTCAAAGGCTCACAGGATGTTAGGGGTTGGAAGGGACCCAAGGAGATCATCAAGTCCAACCCCCCCGCCAGAGCAGGACAATCCTATCTAACACAGATCACAGAGCAACACATCCAGACAGGGCTGGAAAGGCTCCAGAGAAGGAGACTCCACAACCTCTCTGGGCAGCCTGTTCCAGTGCTCTGGGACCCTCACAGTAAAGAAGTTCCCCCTTGTGTTGAGGCAGAACCTCCTGTGCTGCAGCTTACACCCATTGCTCCTTGTTCCATCCCAGGGAGCAGTGAGCAGAGCCTGTCCCCCCCCTCCTGGCAGCCCTCAGATACTTATAAACATTTATCAAATCCCCTCTCAGTCTTCTCTTCTCCAGACTAAGCAGCCCCAGGTCCCTCAGCCTCTCCTCATCAGCCATGCCCTCCTGTCCCCTCATCATCCTCCTAGCCCTCTGCTGGACCCTCTCCAGCAGATCCCTGTCCCTCTTCAACTGGGGAGCCCAAAACTGAACACAGTATTCAAGATGAGGTCTCAGCAGGGCAGAGTAGAGGTGGAGGAGAACCTCCCTTGATCTGCTGGACACTCTCCTCCTAATACAGCCCAGCATCCCATTGGTCATTTTGATGCTGGTTGGTAACACTCCTCCATCTGCTCTATGGTTGGAGCAAACTTTGGCGTTGTAGATGTGCAATGAAGCTTAACTGCCTAAAATACATCAGTCAGTTTCAGATGGGGAGTGACAGGTGTAATAGAGAAGAGAGAATATTGGAACAGGCTGCCCAGGGAGGTCATGGAGTCTCCCTCTCTGGAGATAGTCAAACCCCACCTGGATGTGTTCCTGTGTGATCTGCTCTGGGTGATCCTGTTCTGGCAGGGGGGTTGGACTGGATGAGCCTTGGAGGTCCCTTCCAGCCCCTGGCATTCTGTGAGTCTGTAATATTATTGTTTGTGACTCCAGGGGAGGGGAGATTCGAGGAGAGGAGAGGAGAGGAGAGGTGAGGAGAGGAGAGGAGAGGAGAGGAGAGGAGAGGAGAGGAGAGGAGAGGAGAGGAGAGGAGAGGAGAGGAGAGGAGAGAAGTAGAGATTTGAGGAGAGGAGATTCAAGGAGAGGAGATTCAAGGAGAGGAGATTCAAGGAGAGGAGAGGAGATTCAAGGAGAGGAGATTCAAGGAGAGGAGATTCAAGGAGAGGAGATTCAAGGAGAGGAGATTCAAGGAGAGGAGAGGAGAGGAGAGGAGAGGAGAGGAGAGGAGAGGAGAGGAGAGGAGAGGAGAGGAGAGGAGAGGAGAGGAGAGGAGAGGAGAGGAGAGGAGAGGAGTAGAGATTTGAGGAGAGGAGAGGAGAGGAGTAGAGATTTGAGGAGAGGAGATTCAAGGAGAGGAGAGGAGATTCAGTGAGATTTGAGGAGAGGAGAGGAGATTTGAGGAGAGGAGATTCAAGGAGAGGAAAGGAGATTCAAGGAGAGGAGATTCAAGGAGAGGAGAGGAGAGGAGATTTGAGGAGAGGAGAGGAGAGGAGTAGAGATTTGAGGAGAGGAGATTCAAGGAGAGGAGAGGAGATTCAGTGAGATTCAAGGAGAGGAGAGGAGAGGAGATTTGAGGAGAGGAGATTCAAGGAGAGGAAAGGAGATTCAAGGAGAGGAGAGGAGATTCAGTGAGATTCAAGGAGAGGAGAGGAGAGGAGATTTGAGGAGAGGAGATTCAAGGAGAGGAAAGGAGATTCAAGGAGAGGAGAGGAGAGGAGATTTGAGGAGAGGAGATTCAAGGAGAGGAAAGGAGATTCAAGGAGAGGAGGGGAGAATCAGTGAGATTCGAGGAGAGGAGAGAAGATTCAAGGAGAGGAGAGTCAAGTAGAGGAGAGGAGACTCAAGGAGAGAAGATTCAAGTAGAGGAGAGGAGATTCAAGGAGAGGAGATTCAAGGAGAGGAGATTCAAGGAGAGGAGATTCAAGGGGATTAGAGGAGAGAAGAGATTTGGGGAGAGGAGAAAAGATTCTAGGAGAGAAGAGGAGATTCAAGGAGGTTTGAGGAGAGGAAGAGTTGCACAGACTTGTATGCATAAAGCAAAAAGCAGATCAGATTGGTTTCTTTTGGCATAAGTATTGTATTTCATGGAGCTGCCCTCATTTTCAGTCATTTTGGCCTTTTCCTAATGGTGAAAGAAACAAATCCCACACTCACCATAAAGAAAAGGCTATGGAGATGCTTGTCCAGTGCTTGGCACACAGCAGAGCTTCCCATACCCTTAACCTAGGCTCTGGAAAGTGCAGTGACTATCAAACATGCCCAGAAGGGTCTGCAATGTGGACAGGTGGCTTTAGAGAGCCAAAGGCAGTTCACTTGGAATGAAAGCCTCAAGCTGATGTCTCTAGCACATGGTTATTTCTTATTCATTGCAGATGCTTTCGTGCTTCCAGAGCATTTTAATTGCCTCATATTAGTTGGGACTCCAAACTCCTTCCCATTATCTCTCCATTATTCAGAATTTATCATCATCACTTGAAGCATTCTATTTTGGGCAACATAAGTCTCAGATTCAGTTTCTTGAGGGCACATTACCTGAAAGGATTCAACTCAGCTCAGCTCTCAAGCATTGATTTCCTCAAATCACTCCTCCTCAATGTACTCCTGCCATTAGCTCCCACTCTGAAGTCCTGCAAGATGCTTCCAGTGAGCAAATGGAGCACAGTTTTGTACACACTCCAAACTTTCCTGAACTTTCCTACAGCTACCTGAAGGGAGACTGTAGCCAGCTGGGGTTGGGCTCTTCTGCCAGGCAAGCAGCAACAGAAGAAGGGGACACAGTCTCAAGTTGTGCCAGGGGAGGTCTAGGCTGGATGTTAGGAGGAAGTTGTTGTCAGAGAGAGTGATTGGCATTGGAATGGGCTGCCCAGGGAGGTGGTGGAGTCACCATCCCTGGAGGTGTTGAAGCAAAGCCTGGCTGAGGCACTTAGTGCCATGGTCTGGTTGATTGGCCAGGGCTGGGTGCTAGGATGGACTGGATGAACTTGGAGGTCTCTTCCAGAAAGGCAGACACACAACATCCAGAATAACATCCATGAACTGAGACTATGGCTAAATTCAAAGGAGACAGAGATCTGCTGGGGAGAGTCCAATGGAGAGCTATGAGGATGATTTAGGGACTGCAACATCTGGAGAAGAGAAGGCTTTGAGGAGACCTTGGAGTGGCCTTCCAGCATATGAAAGGGGCCTACAGGAAGGCAGGGGAGGGACTATTGACAAGGTCTTGTCATGAGAGGATGAGGAGGAATGGGTTTAAAGTGGCAGAGGGGAGATTCAAACTAGATGTTAGGGAAGGGTTCTTCTCAGTGAGGGTGGTGAGACACTGGCACAGGTTGCCCGGGGAGGTTGTGGAGCACGCAGTCACAGAATGTGTTCTATGGAGGTCCTTTCCAACCCCTTATCCTGTGATCCCAAAGTCTAATTTTCTTGCTGAATGTGACTGAATGTCCTTAATCACAGGCTGGCTCCCTCCAGGATTCTAGATGGGCTGAAATGATGCTGCCCACATACAAAACATAGAATCATAGCATCACAGAATCATAGAATCAAGCATGTTGGAATAGATTTCCAAGATCATCCACTCCAACCTAGCACCCAGCCCTAGCCAATCAACCAGACCATGGCACTAAGTGCCTCATAGACTCTTCTCTTGAACACCTCCAGGGACAGTGACTCCACCACCTCCCTGGGCAGCCCATTCCAACGCCAATCACTCTCTCTGACAACAACTTCCTCCTAACATCCAGCCTAGACCTCCCCTGGCACAACTTGAGACTGTGTCCCCTTCTTCTGTTGCTGCTTGCCTGGCAGAAGAGCCCAACCCCACCTGGCTACAGCCTCCCTTCAGGGAGTTGTAGACAGCAATGAGCTCTGCCCTGAACCTCCTCTTCTGCAGGCTGCACACTCCCAGCTCCCTCAGCCTCTCCTCACAGGGCTCTGCTCCAGGTCCCTCCCCAGCCTTGCTGCCCTTCTCTGGACACCTTCCAGCACCTCAACATCTCTCTTGAGTTGAGGAGCCCAGAACTGGACACAGCACTCAAGGTGTGGCCTGAGCAGTGCTGAGCACAGGGGCAGAAGAACCTCCCTTGTCCTGCTGGCCACACTGCTCCTGAGCCAGCCCAGGCTGCCAGTGAAGACAGACAGAAGCAATGCAGGGTAATGCCAAACAATGTAGTTTCAAACATTCTATTTTCCCCTCATATGTTTTGGGTAATGGCACCTTTGAAGAGCCCCAGGGGAGAAGCAGATTCCTGATGGCTGAGTAGCTGAAGTGAGCCAACCCTTGCAGCAAGCTGTATGAAGTGTGGGCTTCACTGTCAGAAGAGACAGCATAAAGCTTTGCCTTGTTCTGATAAATGATCTATCCAAAGGCAAACACAATTTTGGAAGCAGATCATAGGAGACCATCACATTTAAAGACAGGTTTTTGCCTTCCTGGCTTTGTGTCCTTTGAGGTAGTCTGACAGGAGAATTTGGAAGTGTTATCTTTTCCTCTGAGCTTCGAAAAGGGTTTTTGGTGGTGATTTTTGTTCTGTTTTGTTTTTTTTTTCTTTTTCAGGTGGATTTTTAGGGTTTTTTTTTTGGTGAGACATTGATAAACATTTGCCATTGGAATGGGCTGCCCCACTGGTGGAGTCCCCATCCCTGGAGGTGTTCAAACAAAGCCTGCATGTGGCACTTAGTGCCATGGTCTGGTTGAATGGACAGAGGGACTATTGACAAGGTCTTGTAATGACAGGAGAAGGGGTTATGGGTTTCAAGTGGCGGAGGGGAGATTGAAACTGGGTGTTAGGAAGAAGTTGTTTGCAGTGAGGGTGGTGAGACACTGGCACAGGTTGCCCAGGGAGGTTGTGGATGCTCCTGCATGGAGATGTTCAAGGACAGGTTGGGTGAGGCCTTGAGTGACCTGTTCTAGTGGGAAGTGTCCCTGCCTATGGTGGGGGGTTGGAACTGGATGAGCTTTGAGGTCTCTTCCAGCCTAAATCATTCTGTGATTCTATTTTTCCATGAACTTCCTATGCCTCAGCTTCCACCATTGCCCCTTGTGCTGGCATTGGGCATCCCCCAGCAGAGCCTGGCTCCAGCCTCTTGGCACTCACCCTGCACATCTTTATCACCACAACTGAGATCACCCACAGGCTCCTTCTCTCCCAGCAGCCCAGCCCCAGCTCCATCAAGCTTTCCTCATGAGGAAGATGTTCCACTGTCTGCAGCATCTTTGTGGCTCTGTGCAGATCCTTGAGGTCCTTCTTGAACTGAGAAGCCCAGAACTGGACACAACATTCCAGATGTGGCCTCACCAGGGCAGAGTAGAGGGAGAGGGGAACCTCTCTGGATCTAATCCATTCCAGAATGGCATTGGCTTTTTTGGCCAGCAGAGCACACTCCTGTCTCATGGTCATCTTTCCATCCACCAGGACCCTCAGGTACTTTTCCCCCTCACTACAAATACTTGCAAAATACACTTTGCCTAATTCTAAGAGCTGTAAATCCTTTTCTTATGCTGCTGAAATGCAAAGCAATGGTAAGGAATTGATAGTAGTGCTTCAAGAGCTGTTCTTATTCTAGCACTGGAGAAATGTTTCAGCAGCCTTTCTGTTGCTCCTTCCTCTGAAGCATGGCAAGATAACCACATTTTCAGGATGTATAGCAGATGAGTCAAGGAAACTCAGTGGGCAGCAACACCAACAGAGATGGCAGGCACACAAAGGATGACAACTATCTTAGAAGGATGCTTTGCATACGTTTTTCTTTAGCAGCAGGCTGCATCTGAGGTACAGCAACAGGAGATGTGGTAGCCTGAGAGAAAAGGAAGGGCATCCTTGAATCAGAGCTCTGTCTAAAAACATGGCAAGGTCATCATGCCAAAAAAAAAAAAGAAAAAGGAAAGAGAAAAAGGAAATGAGAAAGAAGAAATAGAGAAAGAAGAAATAGAGAAAGAGAATGAAGAACAAAAAGAAAAGAAGAATAAAAAGAGAAAGAGAAAGACAAAGAAGAGAAAGAGAAGGAGAAAGAGAAAGAGAAAGAGAAAGAGAAAGAGAAAGAGAAAGAGAAAGAGAAAGAGAAAGAGAAAGAGAAAGGAAATGAAAAAGGAAAAGAAAAGAGAATGAGAAAGAAGAAAAAGAGAAAGGAAATGAAAAAGGAAAAGAAAAGAGAACGAGAAAGAAGAAAAAGAGAATGAGAAAGAAGAAAAAGAGAAAGAAAATGAAAAAGGAAAAGAAAAGGGAAAGAAGAAAAAGAGAAAGAAAATGAAGAAAGACAAAAGGAGCAAAAGAAAGGAAAAAGTTAAAAAGAAGTAAAAGATGAAGAAGAAAAAGAGAAAGAAAATGAAGAAAGAGAGAAAGAGCAAAAGAAAGAAAAGATAAAAAGAAGAAAAAGACAAAGAAGAAAGAGAAAGAAAAGTAAAAAGGAAAAGAAAAATGAAAAGGAAAGAAGAACAAAGAGAAAGAAGAAAAAGAGAAAGAGAAAAAGAAAGAGAAAGAAGAAGAAAAAGAACAAAGAGAAAGAAGAAAAGAGAAAGAGAAAAAGAAAGAGAAAGAAGAAGAAAAAGAACAAAGAAAGAAGAAAAAGAGAAAGAAAAAGAAAAAGGAGAAAAAGAAAAAAAGCAGAAGACAAAGAAGAAGAAAAAGAAAAAAGAAAGAAAAAAGAGGAAGAAAACAGAAGAAAATGAAAAAGAGAAGAAAAAGAAAAATCAAAGAAAAGAACAAGAACAGAAAAATACAAAGAAAAAGAAAGAAAGATAAAGGAAAAAGAAAGCAAGAAAAAGAAAAATAAAATCAAAGAAAAGAACAAGAAAAGGAAAAACAAAGAAAAAGAGAAAGAAAAAAAAAGAATAAAGGAAAAAGTAAAATAAAAGAAACAGAAGAAGAAAAAAGGTAAAAAGAGAAAGAAGAAAATGAAAAATAACAGTAATAAGAGAAAGAAGAGGATCAAGAAAAGGGGGGGGGAAAGAAAAATAATAACAATAAGAATAAAAGAAGAAGGGATAAGGAAAATGAAAAAAAAGGAAAAGAAAACTAGGGAAGGGAAGGGAAGGGGAGGGGAGAGGAGAGGAGAGGAGAGGAGAGGAGAGGAGAGGAGAGGAGAGGAGAGGAGAGGAGAGGAGAGGAGAGGAGAGGAGAGGAGAGGAGAGGAGAGGAGAGGAGAGGAGAGGAGAGGAGAGGAGAGGAGAGGAGAGGAGAGGAGAGGAGAGGAGAGGAGAGGAGAGGAGAGGAGAGAAAAGAGAAGAGAAGAGAAGAGAAGAGAAGAGAAGAGAAGAGAAGAGAAGAGAAGAGAAGAGAAGAGAAGAGAGGAGAGGAGAGGAGAGGAGAGGAGAGGAGAGGAGAGGAGAGGAGAGGAGAGGAGAGGAGAGGAGAGGAGAGGAGAGGAGAGGAGAGGAGAGGAGAGGAGAGGAGAGGAGAGGAGAGAAGTAGAGATTTGAGGAGAGGAGATTCAAGGAGAGGAGATTCAAGGAGAGGAGATTCAAGGAGAGGAGAGGAGATTCAAGGAGAGGAGATTCAAGGAGAGGAGATTCAAGGAGAGGAGATTCAAGGAGAGGAGATTCAAGGAGAGGAGAGGAGAGGAGAGGAGAGGAGAGGAGAGGAGAGGAGAGGAGAGGAGATTCAAGGAGAGGAGATTCAAGGAGATTCAAGGAGATTCAAGGAGATTCAAGGAGATTCAAGGAGATTCAAGGAGATTCAAGGAGATTCAAGGAGAGGAGAGGAGAGGAGAGGAGAGGAGAGGAGAGGAGAGGAGAGGAGAGGAGAGGAGAGGAGAGGAGAGGAGAGGAGAGGAGAGGAGAGGAGAGGAGAGGAGAGGAGAGGAGAGGAGAGGAGAGGAGAGGAGGGGAGGGGAGGGGAGGGGAGGGGAGGGGAGGGGAGGGGAGGGGAGGGGAGGAAAGGGAAGAGGAGAGAAAGAAATAGAGGGGGGGAAGCCAAAAACAAAACTGAAAAAAATAAAAAGGGAAAGAAAAATGGAAAAAAGAATATAAAAAGCCATCTGAAAAGCTAATTGGCCAGAAAGCCAGGTCACCCAAATGTGAGCTGTTTGACAGGAGAGATGCAGTGATTTTTTGCAGCAGTGGCAGGCACTGCTGAGCCTACATAACATGCTGTTATCTCCTGGAAGAACTCAGCATATGCTCACCCTGAAGCAACTCCCGTTCCCAGCCCAGCCTCTTAGCCCAAGTCTGCTAATCAAAGATAAAAAAGCTAATTTGCAGAACAGAGCTGGAAGATCTAAAACACCCCCACAGATTCCATCCTACTGACTCTACTGCTGGAGCAGTTAATATTTGAAAGAGGGGCAAGCAGCAACAGAACAAGGGGACACAGTCTCAAGTTGTGGCAGGGAAGGTTCAGGCTGGATGTTAGGAGGAAGTTGTTGTCAGAGAGAGTGATTGGCATTGGAATGGGCTGCCCAGGGAGCTGGTGGAGTCACCATCCCTGGAGGTGTTGAAGCAAAGCCTGGCTGAGGCACTTAGTGCCATGGTCTGGTTGACTGGCCAGGGCTGGGTGTTAGGTTGGACTGGATGAGCTTGGAGGTCTCTTCCAATCTGATTGATTCTATGAAACAAATGCCCCTGGAATGTATTTATTTGAGAATGAACTGGGGGGGAAAAAAAAAAAAAAAGGAAGAAGAAGAAAAGCTTCACAGAATCAGGTTGGAAAAGACCTTCAAGACTGTTGAGTCCAACCAATCACCTAAGTCCTTTTAATTAACTAAGCCATGGCACTAAGTGCCTCATCCAGCCTCATTTTAAACGCCTTCAGGTAAGCTGGATATCATAGAATCATAGAATTAAGCATGGTGGAAGAGACCTCCAAGCTCATCCAGGCCAACCTAGCACCCAGCCCTGGCCAGTCAACCAGACCATGGCACTAAGTGTCTCATCCAGGCTTTGCTTCAACACCTCCAGGTATGGCAACTCCACCACCTCCCTGGGCAGCCCATTCCAGTGTCAATCACTCTCTCTGACAACAACTTCCTCCTAACATCCAGCCAAGACCTCCCCTGCCACAACTTGAGACTGTGTCTCCCTGCTCTACTACTGCTTGCCTGGCAGAAGAGCCCAACCCCACCTGGCTACAGCCTCCCTTCAGGTAGTTGCAGACAGCAATGAGCTCTGCCCTGAGCCTCCTCTTCTCCAGGCTGCACACCCCCAGCTCCCTCAGCACCGAAAAAGGGAAACAAAAACATGTTTCTGCAATGGATGTGGACCAGTTTTGAGAGCAGCCTTCATCCACATACTTTTGAAAGCAGCCTCAATCCATATCTTCCACTGAGAGCTCAGAGATTTTGAGCTGGCAGTGGATAGAGCTCATCAGCGAGATAATAGACCTTTCATCGAGCTTAAAACATATTTCAAGCACTTAGCTTTACTAATTTTCTGCTTATTGAGCCCTGATTTATGTTATTGTTAATCAGAAACGGCTCTGTGGATGTCAAAAGCTGTTCTATGCCTTCTACACTGATGTAAAGGGTAGCAGAATCAATCCAGGAACTTGCTGCACGTTGAAAGCGGAGCGGGAGGGGGTATAGGAGGAGGGGAGGGGACCTAATTTGTTGCAGAAAAGCAAACGATTTGAATGACAATGGATTCGTTTTCACGGCGTTGTTTCCATCTGCTTAGCTCCTCTGGAGGGTTAGTTGTGTTTGACAGATCATTATATTTTCAGTTCTGATCTTTTATTAACAACAAACAAGATGCCTCGGCAGTGCAAAACGGTTCCTCGCGCGAGCGGTTGCCAGCCAGGAGGATGCTACCCAGGAAAGAAGGCAAAGGAATCTGTGGCAGGGTTGAGGGAACACAAATTTTAGGTTCCACTTAGCATAAATGCTGTCAGAAGCATTAGAGCAAAGTCCTGTTTCCTAATTAATTCATCCCATTCGACCCTTTTCATGGAGTTTCATCGAATCAAGCAGGTTGGAAGAGACCTCCAAGCTCAGCCAGGCCAACCTAGCACCCAGCCCTAGCCAATCAACCAGACCATGGCACTAAGTGCCTCATCCAGGCTTTTCTTAATCATAGAATCATCGAATCAATCAGGCTGGAAGAGACCTCCAAGCTCAGCCAGTCCAACCTAGCACCCAGCCCTGGCCATTCAACCAGACCATGGCACTGAGTGCCTCATCCAGGCTTTTGTTAATCATAGAATCAACCAGGCTGGAAGAGACCTCCAAGCTCATCCAGGCCAACCTAGCACCCAGCCCTGGCCCATCAACCAGACCATGGCACTAAGTGCCTCATCCAGGCTTTGCTTCAACACTTCCAGGCACAGCAACTCCACCACCTCCCTGGGCAGCCCATTCCAATGCCAATCACTCTCTCTGACAACAACTTCCTCCTAACATCCAGCCTAGACCTCCCCTGGCACAGCTTCAGACTGTGTCCCCTTCTTCTGTTGCTGCTTGCCTGGCAGCAGAGCCCAACCCCACCTGACTACAGCCTCCCTTGAGGTAGTTGTAGACAGCAATGAGGTCTGCCCTGAGCTTCCTCTTCTCCAGGCTGCACACCCCCAGCTCCCTCAGCCTCTCCTCACAGGGTTTGTGCTCCAGCTCCCTCCCCAGCCTTGCTGCCCTTCTCTGGACACCTTCCAGCACCTCAGCATCTCTCTTGAATTGAGGAGCCCAGAACTGGACACAGCACTCAAGCTGTGGCCTGAGCAGTGCTGAGCACAAGGGCACAAGAACCTCCCTTGTCCTGCTGCCCACACTGCTCCTGAGCCAGCCCAGGATGCCATTGGCTCTCTTGGCCACTTCCCTTCCCCCACATCCAACTTTTCAAACAAATCCATTCTGCCACCCTGCAAAAGGTCCAATTTGCTTTCATTTCTCTTGCTACAGGATCATTACTGCACCTCTTTTTATTTTTCTTTTCCCACATGAATGCTTTCACTTCTTTGAAGTTAAGCTCACAAGTTACAACTGAGTGAAGTCTTTACAAGCAGCTAATGTCATGTGCAGGCATGTCATCCAAAAAAAGCAGCTATGCCCTGCCTTAGTCATGTTTTTTAAAGAGCACTATCGTGATCTTGCTCAAATGATTTGGTTTTCCCCTCAACCTAAATGCAGAATGGTTTGATTGAAAGAAGAAAAAGCTTTGATCAAGGTATTTAATGCAAGCTGACTTAATTACCCCCAGCATAGAATCATAGAATCAAGCAGGTTGGAAGAGAGCTCCAAGCTCATCCAGTCCAACCTAGCACCCAGCCCTAGCCAAGCAACCAGACCATGGTACCAAGTGCCTCAGCCAGGCTTTGTTTCAACACCTCCAGGGATGGTGACTCCACCACCTCCCTGGGCAGCCCATTCCATGGGCTGGATGTTAGGAGGAAGTTGTTGTCAGAGAGAGTGATTGGCATTGGAATGGGCTGCCCAGGGAGGTGGTGGAGTCACCATCCCTGGAGGTGTTCAAGAGGAGCCTGGCTGAGGCACTTAGTGCCATGGTCTGGTTGATTGGCCAGGGCTGGGTGCTAGGTTGGACTGGATGAGCTTGGAGGTCCCTTCCAGCCTGCTTGATTCTATGAACCTTCTTGTAGCCCACTTCAAGTAGTGGCAGGATGCCATTAGGTCTCCCTGGAGCCTCGACTTTCCCAGGTTGAACACCTCCAGCTCCCTCAGCCTGTCCTCATAGCAGAGCTGCTCCAACTCCCTGATGATTTTCATGGCCAAACATTTTAAACTCAGGCTGGAGTACTCTGTGTGTGATTAAGGCATCATATGTACTAAAGTGACTATTTCATTAGGGGAAAAAACCTTCTTGTCAAGCATTAAGGGATGCTAATGAATATAAAGCAACCTCTTTAGTTGTCTAATGGATACATTTTTCCAAGCTGACCACTCCTTATGTATCTTTAATAGTGATTTATTTGCCATGATCCCACTAGTGACATCACTCTCTACATCTGAGCCCTGAAAAAACTGTCTAGAGACCATGAAGCCCAAAGTGAGCTCCTACTTACAGCTCAATTATTGCAAACTATGTCTCACCCACATTAATAGGCAACTTGAGTAGCCCTATTTAAGATAACTAATATCAAGGGTTCATATTCTCTCAATATGGTTCAGCTTAAACACTTGAACTAACTATAGAATTGTTCCATGCAACACTCCTGAGGAACATCAAAGTTGGTCAGAGGAGGACTTCATTCAGGCAGTGTGTGATGTTTGGGTGGGATGGAGCTGCAGGCAGTGTAATGTTTAGGTGGGATGGAGCTGCAGGCAGTGTGATGTTTGGGTGGGATGCAGCTGCAGGCAGTGTAATGTTTAGGTGGGATGGAGCTGCAGGCAGTGTGTGATGTTTGGGTGGGATGGAGCTGCAGGCAGTGTGTGATGTTTAGGTGGGATGGAGCTGCAGGCAGTGTGTGATGTTTGGGTGGGATGGAGCTGTAGGCAGTGTGTGATGTTTGGGTGGGATGGAGCTGCAGGCAGTGTAATGTTTGGGTGGGATGGAGCTGCAGGCAGTGTGTGATGTTTAGGTGGGATGGAGCTGCAGGCAGTGTGTGATGTTTGGGTGGGATGGAGCTGCAGGCAGTGTGTGATGTTTGGGTGGGATGGAGCTGCAGGCAGTGTGTAATGTTTAGGTGGGATGGAGCTGCAGGCAGTGTGTGATGTTTAGGTGGGATGGAGCTGCAGGCAGTGTGTAATGTTTAGGTGGGATGGAGCTGCAGGCAGTGTGTGATGTTTGGGTGGGATGGAGCTGCAGGCAGTGTGTGATGTTTGGGTGGGATGGAGCTGCAGGCAGTGTGTGATGTTTAGGTGGGATAGAGCTGCAGGCAGTGTGTGATGTTTGGGTGGGATGGAGCTGCAGGCAGTGTGTGATGTTTGGGTGGGATGGAGCTGCAGGCAGTGTGTGATGTTTGGGTGGGATGGAGCTGCAGGCAGTGTGTAATGTTTAGGTGGGATGGAGCTGCAGGCAGTGTGTGATGTTTGGGTGGGATGGAGCTGCAGGCAGTGTGTAATGTTTAGGTGGGATGGAGCTGCAGGCAGTGTGTGATGTTTGGGTGGGATGGAGCTGCAGGCAGTGTGTGATGTTTGGGTGGGATGCAGCTGCAGGCAGTGTGTGATGTTTGGGTGGGATGAAGCTGCAGGCAGTGTGTGATGTTTGGGTGGGATGGAGCTGCAGGCAGTGTGTAATGTTTAGGTGGGATGGAGCTGCAGGCAGTGTGTGATGTTTGGGTGGGATGCAGCTGCAGGCAGTGTAATGTTTAGGTGGAATGGAGCTGCAGGCAGTGTGTGATGTTTAGGTGGGATGGAGCTGCAGGCAGTGTGTGATGTTTGGGTGGGATGGAGCTGCAGGCAGTGTAATGTTTGGGTGGGATGGAGCTGCAGGCAGTGTGTGATGTTTAGGTGGGATGGAGCTGCAGGCAGTGTGTGATGTTTGGGTGGGATGGAGCTGCAGGCAGTGTGTGATGTTTAGGTGGGATGGAGCTGCAGGCAGTGTGTGATGTTTGGGTGGGATGGAGCTGCAGGCAGTGTTATGTTTGGGTGGGATGGAGCTGCAGGCAGTGTGTGATGTTTGGGTGGGATAGAGCTGCAGGCAGTGTGTGATGTTTAGGTGGGATGGAGCTGCAGGCAGTGTGTGGTGTTTGGGTGGGATGGAGCTGCAGGCAGTGTGTGATGTTTAGGTGGGATGGAGCTGCAGGCAGTGTGTGATGTCTGGGTGGGATGCAGCTGCAGGCAGTGTGTGGTGTTTGGGTGGGATGGAGCTGCAGGCAGTGTGTGATGTCTGGGTGGGATGCAGCTGCAGGCAGTGTAATGTTTAGGTGGGATGGAGCTGCAGGCAGTGTGTGATGTTTAGGTGGGATGAAGCTGCAGGCAGTGTGTAATGTTTAGGTGGGATGGAGCTGCAGGCAGTGTGTAATGTTTAGGCGGGATGGAGCTGCAGGCAGTGTGTGATGTTTAGGTGGGATGGAGCTGCAGGCAGTGTGTAATGTTTAGGTGGGATGGAGCTGCAGGCAGTGTGTGATGTTTGGGTGGGATGGAGCTGCAGGCAGTGTGTAATGTTTAGGTGGGATGGAGCTGCAGGCAGTGTGTGATGTTTAGGTGGGATGGAGCTGCAGGCAGTGTGTGATGTTTAGGTGGGATGGAGCTGCAGGCAGTGTGTGATGTTTGGGTGGGATGGAGCTGCAGGCAGTGTGTAATGTTTAGGTGGGATGGAGCTGCAGGCAGTGTGTGATGTTTAGGTGGGATGGAGCTGCAGGCAGTGTGTGATGTTTGGGTGGAATGGAGCTATTACATTCAACCTAATTCCCTCATTATTGTTTTCTTAACACAGCATCAGCCCACACCTTAAAGGAAGGATTTCTTTGCTTGCTCCAGTGTAAATAGGCTCCTTGAGAAAAGCAGAGAAAAACCTTCCCATCAGGTATCAAAGCAAGCTTTAATGCAGGCCTAGCCTTACAGATATCCTAACAGAGAAAGCTTTTTAGCTCTGCTGTTCTGAAAAGACAGAGCCTTTTGTCTCAGTGCTGAGAGCCTGAGAGCTCTGAGGCTGTTCAGTCTGGAGCAGAGAAAGCTGAGGGGGGATCTGAGCGATGCCTATCAATAGCTGAGGGGTGGGGGTCAAGAGGGAGGGGGCCAAGCTCTTTTCTCTGGTCAGCAGCAGTAAGCCAAGCATCAACGGATGCAAACTGGAACAGAGAAGGTTTCAGCTCCACAGGAAGAGAAACTTCTTTACAGTGAAGGTTCTGGAGCCCTGGAGCAGGCTGCCCAGAGAGGTTGTGGAGTCTCCTTCTTTGGAGACTTTCCAAACCCACAAGGATGCATTCCTGTGTGAACTACCTTGGGTGATGCTGCCTTGGCAGGGAGGTTGGTCTGGACGACCTCTGGACGTTCCTTCCAACCTCTAAAGCTCTGTCATTCTATGATTGACATTTTCAAGGTTACTCCCCACGTTTTGTACTCCACTGAAGTCAGACCACACACCCAAAGAGCCAGGAGCAATCCCACTCTAGGTGCGGCGCTGATTGGCGATGTTGTCACTGTTAATTACCACACCAGCATCACAAACTGCCCGCAGGAAAGCAACTGCAACAAGACTCCCAAGGGCTCTCTGACAATGTCAGGCAAAAAGAAGCTCCAGTCACTATAGTAACAGCTGTGAGCAACCTTCTGGTTGCATCACAGTCAATGGCAAAACTCCCACCACTGGCAGAAGGGCCTCGAGTTCGTTCCCTGGCAGCCATCCATAAGCCACACCACAGGCAGTGGCGCTTTAGATGGGGGATGGAGATGGTTCAGCTCTCTACCACTTCACTCTGAAAGGGTTCTCCTCCCCCTCTACTGTGCCCTGCTGAGACCTCAGCTTGAATACTGTGTTCAGTTTTGGGCTCCCCAGTTGAAGAGGGATAGGAATCTGCTGGAGAGGGTCCAGGGGAGGGCTACGAGGATGATGAGGGGACTGCAGCACTGCCTGATGAGGAGAGGCTGAGGGACCTGAGGCTGCTTAGTCTGGGTCCTGGTGGCTAACAAGTTACCCATGGCACAGCAATGTGCCCTTGTGGCCAAAAAGGCCAATGGGATCCTGGGGTGGGTTAGGAAGAGTGTGCCCAGCAGATCAAGGGAGGTTCTCCTCCACCTCTACTCTGCCCTGCTGAGACCTCATCTTGAATACTGTGTTCAGTTTTGGGCTCCCCAGTTGAAGAGGGACAGGGATCTGCTGGAGAGGGTCCAGTGGAGGGCTGGGAGGATGATGAGGGGACAGGAGGGCATGGCTGATGAGGAGAGGCTGAGGGACCTGGGGCTGCTTAGTCTGGAGAAGACTGGGTGGGTGGGGGGGTTGATAAATGTTTATAAGTATCTGAGGGCTGCCAGGAGGGGGGGGACAGGCTCTGCTCACTGCTCCCTGGGATGGAACAAGGAGCAATGGGTGTAAGCTGCAGCACAGGAGGTTCCAGCTCAACACAAGGGGGAACTCCTTGACTGTAAGGGTCCCAGAGCACTGGCACAGGCTGCCCAGAGAGAATAATAGAATCATCAAAGCATAGAATCAACCAGGTTGGAAGATACCTCCATGATCATCCAGTCCAGCCTAGCACCCAGCCCTATCTATTCATTTTCCATTCTATTTTTTTTTCTTTCTTATTTCCTTTTTCTTTTTCTTTTTCCTTTCTATTTCTTTTTTTCTCTCCCATTTTTCTTTATTCTTTTTCCTTCTTTCTTCTTTTAATTTTTTTCTTGTTCCTTTTTTCTTCTTTTTTCCCTATTTTTCTTTTTTCTTCTTTTTTTTTCCTTTTTCTTATTTTTTCCTCTCTATTTTTTTATCTCTTTTCTCTTCCTTCTTTTTTTTTTTAATATTTTCATTATTTTGCTTTTTCCCCCTTTCTTTTTCTAATTTTTTTCCTTTCCCCCCTCTTTTTTCCCCCTTTATTTTATTTTTCCCCCTTTCTTTTTCTTATTTTTTATTCCTTTCCCCCTCTTTTTTTTCCCTTTATTTTCCCCCTTTCTTTTTCTTATTTTTTATTCCTTCCCCCTTCTTTTTTTTTCTTTATTTTTCACCCTTTCTTTTTCTTATTTTTTATTCCTTTCCCCCTCTTTTTTCCCTTTATTTTATTTCCCCCCCCTTTCTTTTTCTTCTTTTTTATTCCTTTTCCCCTTCTTTTTTCCTTTATTTTCCCCCTTTCTTTTTCTTATTTTTTATTCCTTTCCCCCTTCTTTTTTCCTTTTTCCTTTGTTTTATTTTCCCCCTTTTTCTTATTTTTTTTCTCCCCTTCCCCTTTTTCTTTATTTTCTTTGCTTTATTTTTTCCCCTTTCTTTTTCTTGTTTTTTTTTCTTTCCCCCCCTCTTTTTTCTTTTTTTCCCTTTGTTTTATTTTCCCCCCTTTCTTTTTCTTATATTTTTTCCTTTCCCTCTTATTTTTTTCTTTTATTCCTTTGCTTTATTTTCCCCTTTCTTTTTCTTTTTTTTTCCTTTCTCCCCTCTTTTTTCCTTCTTTTCCTTTGTTTTTTCCCCTTTTTCCTATTTTTTCCTTTCCCCCTCTTTTTTTTCCTTTGTTTTATTTTTCTCCCTTTCTTTTTCTTATTTTTTATTCCTTTCCCCCTTCTTTTTTCTTTTTTCCTTTGTTTTATTTTCCCCACTTTCTTTCTTATTTATTCCCCTTTCCTCCCTGTTTTTTTCTTTTTTCCTTTGTTTTATTCCCCCTCCTTTCTTTTTCTTATTTATTTTTCCTTTTCTCCTCCTATTTTTTTCTTTTATTCCTTTGCTTTATTTTTACCCCTTTCTTTTTCTTCTTTTTTTCATCCTCCCCTCTTTTTTCTCTTTTTTTCCCCTTGTTTTATTTTCCCCCCTTTCTTTTCCTTATTCTTTTCCCTTTCCCCCCTCTTCTTTCTTTTTTTCCTCTGTTACATTTTCCCACCCTTTCTTTTTCTTATATTTTTTCCTTTCCCCCTATTTTTTCTTTTATTCCTTTGTTTTATTTTTCCCCTCTCTTTTTCTTTTTTTCCTTCCCCTCCTTTTTTTCCCTTTGTTTTTTTTTCCCTTTTCCTTATTTTTTTCCTTTCCCACCCTTTTTTTTTTTACTTTTTCCCCTTTGATTTATTTTTCCCCCTTTCTTTTTCTTATTTTTTTCCTTTCCCCCCTCTTTTTTTCTTTTTTTTCCCCTTTGTTTTATTTTTTTCCTTTTACATTTATTTTTATTTCAAATCACCTGAAGCAAAATCAGGACCAGAGAATGCTTCACACCCTTTACTGAGTGAAGAGCTTTCTGAAATGGTAATTTAACATGACACTTTGTTTGTATTTACTTCCTAAACCATGACCAGTTACATATTTAAGTCCAGCCCTTTAAATGTCATCATCATCCCCCACATCTCAACCTCACAGTGGGAAGGTAAAGAAGAGGAGTTGGCAATCCTCACTGCTTTTGTCACCAAAGCTTCACTGCTTTTCACCTGCTCATTTTAACTTCCACAGCACACCGGGTCCGTGAGCTGACTCCCCTGGCGCTGCCCTGAATGAGATGATGATGTTTTGTTAGCAGCTCACTCTCACAGATTCCAACATCCTATCTCCTTTTCATCTCCTTGATCATCATCTTGATCCTGCTGGCACTCCTCTCATTGCATTTCTTTCTGGGTGTTTATCATGCACAGACATGTGCTCTGCGTCTCAACCCTGGGACTTCAGAGGCTCCATAATGCACCATTCATTTTGCTTACACAGAATCATAGAATCATAGAATCAAGCAAGTTGGAAGAGAGCTCCAAGCTCATCCAGCCCAACCTAGCACCCAGCCCTAGACAGTCAACCAGATCATGGCACTAAGTGCCTCATCCAGACTTTGCTTCAACACCTCCAAGGATGGTGACTCCACCACCTCCCTGGGCAGCCCATTCCAATGCCAATCACTCTCTCTGACAACAACTTCCTCCTAACATCCAGCCTAGACCTCCCCAGCCACAACTTCAGACTGTGTCTCCCTGCTCTACTGCTGCTTGCCTGGCAGAAGAGACCAACCCCACCTGGCTACAGCCTCCCTTCAGGTAGCTGTAGACAGCAATGAGCTCTGCTCTGAGCCTCCTCTGCTGCAGGCTGCACACCCCCAGCTCCCTCAGCCTCTCCTCACAGGGCTCTGCTCCAGGCCCCTCCCCAGCCTTGCTGCCCTTCTCTGGACACCTTCCAGCACCTCAACATCTCTCTTGAATGGAGGAGCCCAGAACTGGACACAGCACTCAAGGTGTGGCCTGAGCACTGCTGAGTACAGGGGCAGAAGAACCTCCCTTGTCCTGCTGGCCACACTGCTCCTGAGCCAGCCCAGGATGCCATTGGCTCTGCTGCCCACCTGGGCACACTGCTACCTCATCTTCAGCTCCTCTCTACCAGCCACTCTGGCCCCAGCCTGCAGTGCTGCTTGGGGTTGTTGTGGCCAAAGTGTAGAACCCTGCACTTAGCCTTGTTAAATCTCATCCCATTGGCTTCTGCTCACCCATCCAGCCTGACCAGGTCCCTCTGCAGGGGTCTTCTACCCTGCAGCAGATCCACACCTGCTCCTAGCTTGGTGTCTATGGTTGTTGGGCAGAAAACTGAGTGGATCTTTTTTAGTAGTTACAGCTAATGATAATTGGTAAGAGCTCCTGAGTGCAATCATCACTGCTTGAACTGAAATATCCTTTCAGCCTGCAAAAAAAAAAAACTTCATGGAGGTAATTTCAAATACAGAATCTCTAATGGTCCTTCTATAGCTTTGCTTTACAAGAATCATAGAATCAAGCAGGTTGGAAGAGACCTCCAAGATCATCCAGTCCAACCTAGCACCCAGCCCTAGCCAGTCAACCAGACCATGGCACTAAGTGCCTCAGCCAGGCTTGGCTTCAACACCTCCAGGGATGGTGACTCCACCACCTCCCTGGGCAGCCCATTCCAATGCCAATCACTCTCTCTGCCAACAACTTCCTCCTAACATCCAGCCTAGACCTGCCCTGGCACAACTTGAGGCTGTGTCCCCTTGCTCTATTGCTGGTTGCCTGGCAGAAGAGCCCAGCTCCCACCTGGCTAATATAAGATAAGGTTTCAGAATGGGTAGTGGGCTGTGGAAAGGAAGAAGTGCTTGAAGTATTTAGTCTCCCATTTACTGCAGAGGTTGATTTTAGTCCTCCTCTATTCACTTTCACTGCTCCTGAGAGAATTCTTTCTGCAGCCCCCTGTGGAACACAGACCATTCCCCAAGGAGAGGTCAGCTGCCTCAAAGCTCCTTCCACTCCTTTCTTCGAGGAACCCACCATGAGCAAGTAATTGCAGGCATTTCCAGCAGCCAGCCTCTCCTAGCTCCTCCTGGCCATGTCTTTTTGAAGTCAGCATTGTCACCTAATGAACTGTGAAACCTTCAAAGGAATGGCAGCACATCAAAGGCCAGCTGCTTCCTTTTTCTCTGCTTGTCTTCAGCACCATGAAGTTTGGGAAGCTCTGATTGCTTTATGGACCTGTGTCAACTCTGTTGGTGTTGTCAGCCATGGCAGCTCTCTTCTCCTGCCAGCTGCCTCCTCGTCAGCTTTTGTTTTCCTACAGCTTGTGAAGCTCATGCACTCATCCAGGCTATCACCTAAGACTCAGGGTTTGGTCCAAAGTCCAGTGAATCTTCCTGGAACTTTAAAGATTGACCTTCATGTGGCCTTCCAGCATCTGGAGGGGGCAAACAAAAAAGCTAGACTCAGGATTTGGTCCAAAGTCCAGTGAATCTTCCTAAAACTTTAAAGATTGACCTTCCTGTGGCCTTCCAGCATCTGGAGGTGACCTACAAAGAAGATAGGGAGGGAATTTTCAGGCTCTCAGGGAGTGCCAGGACTGGGGGAATGGAGCAAAGCTGGAGATGGGGAGAGTCAGAGTGGAGGTGAGGAGGAAGTTGTTGAGCATGAGAGTGGTGAGAGGCTGGAATGGGTTGCCCAGGGAGGTGGTTGAGGCCCCATGGCTGGAGGTGTTTAAGGCCAGGGTGGATGAGGCTGTGTGCAGCCTGCTCTAGGGTAGGGTGTCCCTGGGCATGGCAGAGGGCTTGAGACTGTGTCCCTTTGTTCTGTTGCTGGTTGTGTGGGAGAAGGAATCAACCCCACCTGGCTACATCCTCCCTTCTGGGAGTTGCAGACAGCAATGAGCTCTGCCCTGAGCCTCCTCTTCTGCAGGCTGCACACCCCCAGCTCCCTCAGCCTCTCCTCACAGGGCTCTGCTCCAGGCCCCTCACCAGCTTTGCTGCCCTTCTCTGGACACCTTCCAGCACCTCAACATCTCTCTTGAATTGAGGAGCCCACAACTGGACACAGCACTCCAGGGGTGGCCTGAGCAGTGCTGAGTACAGGGGCAGAAGAACCTCCCTTGTCCTGCTGCCCACACTGCTCCTGAGCCAGCCCAGGATGCCATTGGCTCTGCTGCCCACCTGGGCACTGCTGCCTCATCTTCAGCTCCTCTCTACCAGCACCCCCAGCTCCCTCTCTGCCTGGCTGCTCTCAGCCACTCTGGCCCCAGCCTGTAGTGCTGCTTGGGGTTGTTATGCTCAAAATGCTGAACCCTGCCCTTGACCTTGTTCAATCTCATCCCACTGCCCACCCATCCAGCCTGGCAATGTCACATTCTAGTCCTTTAAAAGTGTCATTTCATAGCCTCATACCACTCCTTCATAAGGTCCATCTGATATTATTTCATTCTCTCACTTTACCTGACCAATAAGTAGCAGATTACAACAGAAAGAGGAATCTGCAGTAGCGGTAGAGATAAATCCTGGTAGGAAAGAGACATTTAATGGGCTTACTGGTTTCATGCCAGTAGGCAAGAATCATTTCCAGCATGATATTCATTCAGGCCTCCTAAATTTCGTGGAAGAAAAGCAGGCTTTGGATGGAGCCAGCAGAAATGACTCCAAATGCTTTGCCAGTCAACTGAAGAACGAAGCTGCTTGTCTGAGAGTGGAAAATTGAATACATTATCATAGGATATTCCTTCCCAAATTGAAAACAGTTGTTTGGAAACATTTCTCTTCTTCAGAGAAGTGGCACTTTGCATTTCACTTGCTCACTGAAGCTACACTGCTCAAAAAAGAGAAGTAAATAAAGGTAACATTAGGAAGATGAAGATTAGCATCAAGCGATCCAAGAGTGCATTCGACAGCAAAGTCTTCTGGGGAGAGAGCTGCATGGATCCTTCTGGTTAACAGTTATGGCCTGGATAATCCTGCTGCCTCTTTTATCTACCTCCTCTGGCCTCTGGACTGGCTTCAACACTTCCATGTCCTGCTTGTGTTGGGGGCTCCAGAACTGCACCCAGGACTGCAGGTGGGGTGTGAGGAGAGCAGAGCCAAGGGGCAGAATCCCCTCCCTTGCCCTGCTGCCCACACTGCTCTTGCTGCAGCCCAGCACAGGGTTGTGTCTGAGCTGCACTCACACTGCAGGCTCCTGTTGAGCTTTGCATCAACCCAGACCCCCAGGTCCTATTCCTCAGTGCTGCTCTCCAGATCATGTTGAGCTTTTCATCACCCCAGACCCCCAGGTCCTATTCCTCATTGTTGCTCTCCAGATCATGTTGAGCTTTTTATCACCCCAGGGCCTTTTTCTTAGAGCAGCTCTCCAGATCATGTTGAGCTTTTCATCACCCCAGACCCCCAGGTCCTATTCCTCAGTGCTGCTCTCCAGATCACGTTGAGCTTTTCATCACCCCAGGGCCTTTTTCTTAGAGCAGCTCTCCAGATCATGTTGAGCTTTTCATCACCCCAGACCCCCAGGTCCTATTCCTCAGTGCTGCTCTCCAGATCATTTTGAGCTTTTCATCACCCCAGGGCCTTTTCCTCAGGGCTGCTCTCAGCCATTCCCCACCCAGCCTCTATTTGTGCTTGAGATTGCATCCACCCAGGCGCAGGACCTTACACTTGGCCTTGCTGAATGTCATGAGGTTGGCCTGGGCACACCTCTGTAGCCTGTCCAGGTCCCTCTGGATGAATCCCTGCCCTCTAGCAAGTCAACTGTGCCATCTGCACACTTGTTGAGGGTGCACTCTATTCCTCTGTCCATATCACTGGCAAAGATGTTAAGCAGCACTGGTGCCAGCACTGATGCCTGAGGGAGGCACTTGGCACTGGTCTCCAGGTGGACACTGTGCCCTTGATCACCACTCTCTGTGTGGGATCATCCAGCCCATTCCTTACCCAGCAGTGCTCCACCCATCAATCACAGAATCAGTCAGGGCTGGAAGGGACCACAAGGAGCAGCCAGTTCCAACCCCTCTGGCATGCCCAGGGACACCCTACCCTAGAGCAGGCTGCACACAGCCTCATCCAGCCTGCCCTTAAACACCTCCAGCCATGGGAACACACTAGCCTACATCAGGTTGGCCACAGCCTCATCCAGGCTGGCATTGAACACCTCCAGCTATGGAGCCTCAACCACCTCCCTGGGCAACCCATTCCAGCCTCTCACCACTCTCATGCTGAAGAACTTTGTGTGCTTTCTTCCTGAGTCAGAGCCCTGATAAGAGATTCAGATTTCTCCCTCTGCTCTCTTCAGTGCTGTGGGAATCCAGGGAATGTGCTCAAGGATCTTGTGCTGGTTGGAAGCTAGCTGGAATGTTTTGGTGAGAAGAATGAGATTACAGGCTGTGGAAAGGAAACAATGGTGATGTCTGCTGCACTCATAGGCTTGCTGAGAGGTATAAGAGCAAGAACACAAATATAGATAACAGAGATGCTCTCTGGGCTTTGTGGGCAGCACTTCTCCCTCTGTCCTAACCTGTTGTTTGTGTGACTAATCCATCTGCTTCCTAACTGTGCTGGTTTGAAGCTAGCTGGAATGTTTTGGTGAGAAGAACTGGATTGCAGGCTGTGAAAGGGAAACAAGGGTGATGTCTACTGCACTCATAGGCTTGCTGAGAGGTGTAAGAACAAGAATCCAAACATAGATAAAGCACTTCTGCTGGGGAGCTCTGGGCTGCATTTCTCTCTTTAGCCTCTCTGCTGTCTCTCTGATTAATCCACTTTGCTTCCTAACCCCCTGGCTGAACCTTCATTCCTGCCTGGGACTGGGGTAAGGTAGAGAGGTGTGGGAGAAGGTGGAAGGGTGGTTGGGAGCCCCTCCTGGGGACTCAGGTTTCTGGGAGGGTTGTTGTGTTTCTATATTACCTTTTCCCTTGTCTATCTCTGTCTATAACTGTATCTAGTGTAAATCTCTGCTTGGATATTGAGCTGAGCTGTAAATATAAGCTTCACTCAACTTCCAGAGCTGGCTGAGTCTAGTCTGGGTGATTTCCAAAGTGTAGGGGGTCAGGGAACACCCAAACCACCACACTAACCCCCCATGGCTGACCTTCCATACTACCTTAAACATAAGGCAAGATCTTGGGTAAGGTTGAGAGAGGTGGGAGAAGGTGCAAGGGTGGTTGGGAGCCCCTCCTGGGGACTCAGGTTTCTGGGAGGGCTGTTGGGTTTCTGTATCACCTTTTACCTTGTCTATCTCTGTCTATAGCTGTAGAGATTGCAAATATCTGCTGATATATTGAGCTGAGCTGTCAATATAAGCTTCATTCCATTTCCAGAGCTGGCTGAGTCTAGTCTGGGAGATTCCCAAAGTGTGTGGGGGGAAGGGAACACCCAAACCACCACACTAACCCCCCTGGCTGACCCCTTAAACATAAGACAAGCTCTTGGGTGAGGTTGGGAGGTGAGAATATCCAAGTGTGGGGGAATGGGGAATACCCAAACCATCCCAGATCTCCAGCTGTGGCAGCTTGAATGGACTCTGTTGATTTTGCCATTTGCTCCCTCAGACAGCAGGAAAACAGAGCTGATGTTTTCAGGCTCACCTACAGGACTTTGATGGCCACTGCCTCTTAAAAGTAATCAGAGCTAAGCATACAACTCCCCCTTGGTCACCTCACCCTTGGTGTTATTAAAGCAATAAAAGTCAGAGAAGAGTAAAGTCTAAAACAAAGTTTATGCTGCAGGAAGAGAAGCAAATCCTTCTGACCATAAAACCACTCAGCAGTCCCTTTCCCTTCAACCTTCACCTGTGTTTTGGAGCTCCATGGAAGGGCTTTTATTACAGCTCCAGAGGCTCAGACTTGAGGTTTGCTTTACAGGAGTTGTTTGGCTGATATTTGTCTTATGCCAAAGTATATTTCTGCAACTGTGACCTCTAATACAGTCATAATCACACTAAAAAAAATGAGGGGGGTGGAGGGGAGAAAAAGAGAGCTTCTGGTTTTGGCAATGACGCTGATGCTTTGCATCTTTCACACTGAACTTTGTCTGACTCATCAACAGTTTCTCAGCACTTTGTTCTAGCTGCCTAGGAAGTGAGTCAGAGAATCATAGAATCAACCATTTGGAAGAGACCTCCAAGCTCATCCAGTCCAACCTAGCACCCAGCCCTGGGCAACCAAAGAATCATAGAATCAAGCAGGTTGGAAGAGACCTCCAACCTCAGCCAGGCCAACCTAGCACCCAGCACTGTTCAATCAACCAGACCAAGGCACTAAGTGCCTCAGCCAGGCTTGGCTTCAACACCTCCAGGGATGGTGACTCCATCACCTCCCTGGGCAGCCCATTCCAATGCCAATCACTCTCTCTGCCAACAACTTCCTCCTAACATCCAGCCTAGACCTCCCCTGGCACAGCTTGAGACTGTGTCCCCTTCTTCTGTTGCTGCTTGCCTGACAGAAGAGATCAACCCCACCTGACTACAGCCTCCCTTCAGGGAGTTGTAGACAGCAATGAGCTCTGCCCTGAGCCTCCTCTTCTGCAGGTTGCACACCCCCAGCTCCCTCAGCCTCTCCTCGTAGGGTTTGTGCTCCAGGCCCCTCACCAGCCTTGCTGCCCTTCTCTGGACACCTTCCAGCACCTCAACATCTCTCTTGAATTGAGGAGCCCAGAACTGGATGCAGTCCTCCATGATTTAGTTCTTGAATGGTGGGTTGGACTCAATGGTCCCTTTTCAACCCTTAACATTCTGTGGTTCTGTGAAATGGATGTAGGAAAATCACACAAAAGATGTTTTGTTCATTGTGAAGTGTTTAACTACCAGGAAAAAAAACCCACCTCTCTATCTTTGGAGGTGTTTTAGACTCACCCAGACAATGCACTCCATATAGATCCCTTCCAACTTGAATTAACTCTATGATTGTGATCTGCTGTAGGTGGTTGTGATCTGCTCTAGGTGATCCTGCTCTGGCAGGAGGGCTGGACCAGATGATCTTTTGAGGTCCCTTCTTGCCCTTGACATTCTATGATTCTATGATTTTTCTGTGCCATACATTTTCCTAACACAAAGATATGAATACTCTGAAACCATCAAATCATAGAACAGTTTAGGTTGGAAGGGACCTCAAAGCTCATCCAGTTACATCACCCTGCCATAGGCAGCAACACCTCCCACTAGAACAGGTTGCTCAAGGCTTCATCCAACCTGGCCTTGAACACCTTCAGGGAGGTTGTGGAGCTCCCTCAGCCTCTCCTCATAGGACTGTGCTCCAGCCCCCTCCCCAGCTTTGGTGCCCTTCTTTGGACACCTTCCAGCACCTCAACATCTCTCTTGAATGGAGGGGCCAGAGAACTGGACACAGCACTCAAGGTGTGGCCAGGGGAAATGAACCAGAACTGCTCACAGCAGGGCAATTGGAACTAGATGATCTTTGAGGTCCCTTTGCACCCTGCCAACTCTGTCTGACATTTTAGGCTTTCAGAGTCTAATTTGCTAATGTTGGCAGCCTGGGGGGAGGGGTTGTAGAGTCTTCCTCTCTGGAGATATTCAAAACCTACCTTCAAATACTCTTCAGATACTCAAAACATGTGTTTCTGTGTGATCTGCTCTAGGTGACACTGCTCTGGCCGGGGAGGGTGTGTGTGTGTGTTGGACTGGATGAGCTTTGGAGGTGCCTTCCAGCCTCTGACATTCTGTGCTTCCTTTTTGGATGGAAAAAAACAAACCAAACCCATGAAACCTCTGAACATGAGCCAGCAGTGTGCCCAGGTGGCCAAGAGAGCCAGTGGCATCCTGGCCTGCATCAGGAATGGTGTGGCCAGCAGGAGCAGGGAGGTCATTCTGCCCCTGTACTCTGCACTGGTTAGACCACACCTTGAGTGCTGTGTTCAGTTCTGGGCCCCCCAGTTTAGGAGGGACACTGAGATGCCTGAGTGTGTCCAGAGAAGGGCGACGAGGCTGGGGAGAGGCCTTGAGCACAGCCCTACGAGGAGAGGCTGAGGGAGCTGGGATTGGTTAGCCTGGAGAAGAGGAGGCTCAGGGGAGACCTCATTGCTGTCTACAACTACCTGAGGGGTGGTTGTGGCCAGGAGGAGGTTGCTCTCTTCTCTCAGGTGGCCAGCACCAGAACAAGAGGACACAGCCTCAAGCTGTGCCAGGGGAAATTTAGGCTGGAGGTGAGGAGAAAGTTCTTCCCTGAGAGAGTCATTGGACACTGGAATGGGCTGCCCGGGGAGGTGGTGGAGTCGCCGTCCCTGGAGCTGTTCAAGGCAGGACTGGACGTGGCACTTGGTGCCATGGTCTGGCATTGAGCTCTGTGCTAAAGGGTTGGACTTGATGATCTGTGAGGTCTCTTCCAACCTTGGTGATGCTGTGATACTGTGATCCTGTGAACCCCCAAAGTTTTGTGGCTATTTAAACTACAAGCACTAACAGCCAAAGGGTCAGCTGGTGCCTAAGCAGAAAACACTTCTTAGAGCTTCACTTCTTTTTGGCTGGCAGATAGGTCATGTAAGGATGCCCCAGCCAGCAATGGTTTCCTGGGAGCTTCTTGGGTTAGCATTACACTGCTTTAATATCCTAAAGGCTATAAAATCAACTTTATCTGACACATTCTATTACAGTCGTTTTACCTGACTGGCCATTTACTATTGCATTGCTCTGGTTGGACTTTCAGAACATGAATTCCAGTCTTAAACTGCATTATCCAAAATTGCCTGGGCTTAATATAGCATTGCAGTGCTTCCTTTCCACCCCCCCTTCCCTTTCATGAAGGGTAGTGAGGTAAAAATGACATCAAACTTGGCAAAGAATTTGCAAGAAGAAGAAGAATGAGGAGACCCTGAAGGAGCTGAGGTTCTGGTTTGGAGAAGAGGAGCCTGAGGGGTGACCTCATTCATGGGGATGAAGATCATAGAATCAGTCAGGGTTGGAAGGGACCACAAGGAGCAGCCAGTTCCAATCCCCCTGCCATGCCCAGGGACACCCTACCCTAGAGCAGGCTGCACACAGCCTCAGCCAGCCTGGCCTCAAACACCTCCAGGGAATCACAGAGTCCTAGAATCAGTCAGAGTTGGAAGGGACTACAAGGATCAGCCAGTTCCAACTCCCCTGCCATGGGCAGGGACACACTAGCCTAGGATCAACCTGGCCACAGCCTCATCTAGAATGGCCTTAAACACCTCCAGGGAATCACAGAATCAGTCAGGGTTGGAAAAGACCACAAGGATCATTTAGTTCCAACCCCCCTGTCATGGACGTGGCCTCAACCACCTCCCTGGGCAACCCATTCCAGCCTCTCACCACTGTTATGCTGAACAACTTCCTCCTCACCTCCACTCTGAATCTCCCCACCTCCAACTCTGCTCCATTTCCCCCAGTCCTGGTACTCCCTGACAGCCTGAAAAGTCCCTCCCCAGCTTTTTTGTAGGGTGCAGGGTGAGTGACAAGAGTCTGGAGCCAGGCTCTGCTGGATGATGACAGCCCTGTGAGATGAGGCTGAGGGAGCTGGGGGTGTGCAGCCTGCAGAAGAGGAGGCTCAGGGCAGAGCTCATTGCTGTCTGCAGCTACCTGAAGGGAGGCTGTAGCCAGGTGGGGTTGGGCTCTGCTGCCAGGCAGACAGGGACAGAACAAGGGGACACAGCCTCAAGTTGTGCCAGGGGAGGTCTAGGCTGGGTGTTAGGAGGAAGTTGTTGTCAGAGAGAGTGATTGGCATTGGAATGGGCTGCCCAGGGAGATGGTGGAGTCACCATCTCTGGAGGTGTTGAAGCAAAGCCTGGCTGAGGCACTTAGTGCCATGGTCTGGTTGCTTGGCCAGGGCTGGGTGCTAGGTTGGACTGGATGGGCTTTGAGGTCTCTTCCAACCTTCTTGATTCTATGATTCTATGACAAAGCCAGGCCAAGAGGCAATGGTGGAAGTTGAAGCATAGGAAGTTACATAGAAACACAAGGAAAATGTTTTCCCTGTTTGTGTGCCAGAGCACTGGAACAGGCTGCCCAGGGGGGTTGTGGAGTCTCCCTCTCTGGAGACATTCAAAACCTGCCTGGATGCATTCCTGTGTGATCTGCTCTGGGTACTCCTGCTCTGTCAGGGGGGTTGGATCAGATAAGCTTTGGAGGTCCCTTCCAGCCCCTGTCCTTCTGTGATTCATTTATCCTAAGGATACAATGACAAAGAGCAAGAGGAGCACAGGCTGCAGCCCCAATGACTGCAATTTATGGGATGCTACTGTGCTGTATTTGCACAGACATCAGCCTGTTTGCTTTGGCATTAGGAAGCCTGATGCACAGTCCAAAAAAATCCTCCTGTGAGCACAGAGTGCTAAGTGGGGCCTCTTCCTTCAGAGAAAGGAATGTTTAGTTAAATAGATTGTTCATGCTTGCCTCACAGATGATGCTTAGTGCTACACACACAGGGGAGCAATATTATTGCATCTATCTGAATGCTGCTACCTTGGCTTCTTTTTCTCTGCCTGGTTTGCATAATGACCAGGAAAAGACACTGAATAAAAATACTGCCCAAGGTTCCTACAGAACACACAAGTGTAAAATTTTATCTCAGCCTCCTTTTCTCTGCTGTTTTGGTTTGGGGTTTTATTTTTGGCTTCTCTTTTGTTTGTTGTTGGGTTTTTTTTTTTTTGCTTCCATTTTCTTTTGCTTTTTTTGATTCTTTTATTTCCTTTTTTATTTTTTTCTTTTCCTTTTTCCTTATCTTCTTTTGCTTTTTCCTTTCCTTCTATTCTCGTTTCATCCTCTCCTCCCTTCTCCTCTCCTCTTCTCTCTGCCTTTTCTCTCCTCTCCCCTTCTCTCCCCTCCTCTCCCCTTCCCTCCTCTCCTCAAAACTCCTCCTCAAATCTCCCCTCCTCTCCTCTCCTCTCCTCTCCTCTCCTCTCCTCTCCTCTCCTCTCCTCTCCTCTCCTCTCCTCTCCTCTCCTCTCCTCTCCTCTCCTCTCCTCTCCTCTCCTCTCCTCTCCTCTCCTCTCCTCTCCTCTCCTCTCCTCTCCTCTCCTCTCCTCTCCTCTCCTCTCCTCTCCTCTCCTCTCCTCTCTCTTCTCCTCTCCCCCTATCTCTCCTCTCCCTCTTTCTCTCTGCCCTGAGCCTCCTCTTCTGCAGGCTGCACACCCCCAGCTCCCTCAGCCTCTCCTCACAGGGCTCTGCTCCAGGCCCCTCCCCAGCCTTGCTGCCCTTCTCTGGACACCTTCCAGCACCTCAACATCTCTCTTTAATTGAGGAGCCCAGAACTGGACACAGCACTCAAGGTGTGGCCTGAGCAGTGCTGAGCACAGGGGCAGAAGAACCTCCCTTGTCCTGCTGCCCACACTGCTCCTGATACTCCAACCCTTCTGCCAGAGTAGGAGCAGAGAGCCCAGGGCAGGTCATACAGGAACAAATCCAGGCAGGGCTGGAAGGCCTCCAGAGAAGGAGACTCCACAACCTCTCTGGGCAGCCTGTGCCAGGGCTCTCTCACCCACACACTCAAGAAGTTCTTCCTCATGTTGAGCTGCAACTTCCTGTGCTGCAGTTTCCATCCCTTGCCCCTTGTCCTGTCCCAGGGTGCAACTGAGCAGTTTGTCCTCTCCTTTTTGACCCCCAGCTTTCATTTATAAGCATTGATTAAATCCTCTCTAGGTCTTCTCTTCATCAGACCAAAACGTCCCAGGTCCCTCAATCTCTCCTCACCAGGCTGTGCTCCAGCATCTTCAGCATCTTTGTAGCCCTCCCTTGGACTCTCTCCAGCAAATCCCTGTCCCTCCTGAGCTATGCATTTGAATATGCAATATTCCAAGTGGGGCCTCAGCAGAGCAAAACAGAGGGACAGGAGAACTTCCTACCATCTGCTGGCCACATTCCTCTTAATATCCCTCAGGACCTCCTTGGCCACACCACATTGCTGTGCCATGCAGCACTGGGTGCCCAGCAGCTCTGCCAGCATCTTCTGCCCAGAGCTGCTCTCCAGCAGATCACCTCCCAACCTGCACTGCTGCAGTTTATTGCTCCTTCCTGGGTGCAGAACTCTGCACTGACCCTTTTGGAACCTCATCAGGTTCCTCTCTGCCCAAGCTCTCAGCCTGTCTCAGTCTCTCTGAAAACCTTCCTGAGCTTGTGCTTGCCTGTCAATAGTATAGAACACTGTAGTGGTTTGGGTGTTCCCTGCCACCCCCCACACTGTGGAAATCACCCAGACTAGACTCAGCCAGCTCTAGAAATTGAATGAAGCTTATATTTACAGCTCAGCTCAATATCCAAGCAGATATTTACAGTAGATGCAGTTACAGACAGAGATAGACAAGGTAAAAGGTGATACAGAAACACAACAGCCCTCCCAGAACCCTGAGTCCCCAGGAGGGGCTCCCAACCACCCTTCCACCTTCTCCCACCCCTCTCAACCTTACCCCAGTCCCAAGGAAGAATGGAGGTTCAGCCAGGGGGTTAGGAAGCAAAGTGGATTAGTCAGAGAGACAGCAGAGAGGCTAGAGAGAGAGAGATGCAGCTCAAGCAATGCCCCAAGGAGAAGTGCCTTATCTAGGTTTGGATTCTTGTTCTTATACCTCTCAGCAAGCCTGTGAGTGAAGTAGACATCACCCTTGTTTCCCTTTCACAGCCTGCAATCCAGTACTCCTCATCCAAACATTCCAGCTAGCTTCAAACCAGCACAAACACTTATGAATGAGCTTGTCAGGGGCCATTACACTCCTTAAATCAGCAATATGCTTCCCTAAACACACTCCCTGCTTTTGTCTCCATCGCAGCAGCTGCAGTGACAACAGGTTTTAAGCTCTCTCCATGTATGCAGCACAGTCCAATGCTCCAGTAATTAATTGAACACCACCATATGTCTCTGCACTGAGGCCATGTTGCTACCACAGCCACTGCAACAGTTGGGCTAATTATTAGTACCAAGTGGTCCAGGGCTTTTTAATGCAGTCCTAATTTGATAACACAAGCATCCCTGTGAATCATAATGAATCCTTCAGGAGGCAGATTTGGAAAGATATGTGGCCTCCAAGCTCATCCAGTCCAACCTAGCACCCAGCCCTGGCCAAGCAACCAGACCATGGCAATAAGTGCCTCATCCAGGCTTTGCTTTAACACCTCCAGGGATGGTGACTCCACCACCTCCCTGGGCAGCCCATTCCAATGCCAATCACTCTCTCTGACAACAACTTCCTTCTAACATCCAGCCTAGACCTCCCTTGCCACAACTTGAGACTGTGTTCCCTTGTTCTGTTGCTGCTTGTCTGGCAGAAGATCCCAGCTCCCACCTGGCTACAGCCTCCCTTCAGGTAGTTGTAGACAGCAATGAGCTCTGCCCTGAACCTCTTCTGCAGGCTGCACACCCCCAGCTCCCTCAGCCTCTCCTCATAGGATTTGTGTTCCAGGCCCCTCCCCAGCTTTCTCATCCTTCTCTGGACACCTTCCAGCACCTCAACATCTCTCTTGAATTGAGGAGCCCAGAACTGGACACAGCACTCAAGGTGTGGCCTGAGCAGTGCTAAGAACCAGGCAAGAATAACCTCCCTTTGACCATATCTCTGTCAGAGAAGGATGCTAGGTTGACATCCTCTGATGCAGTTAAATGTCTAAGTGTTCCTTCTTGAAAACTGGGCAACAGTTACTGGAGGCAACAGCCTGGCTGCTGAAGTACTCACTCACAACACCAAGGAGCCCTTGCACCCCTTCACCTTGTTCAGGTGGAATGTTCATGCTACAAACTCACAGATATCCAGTACAGGGGTAGGGTTATAACAGCTAGTTCTGGGAATAGGTGGAGTTATCACAACCAGTTCCTGGAGCTCATTTCCATCCTGTCCCACCTCTTTCTGCATGCTCATTGCCACCAGCTGGTCACCTTTTGGGCTCTGTGGGTGGAAGGCCAACATCTTCCTCACTCTGACCTCTCTACCTTTCATCCACCTCACACCAATTCTTGTCCACATTGTTGGTTGGAGTCTTCAATGTTCCACCTTCAACTACAGTGTTCTTCTTCTCCATGAGAGTGTTTCAAGGCCCTCTCACACTTAACCCCCCCTCTCCTTTGTCTTTATCTGGTTGATGATGCCTTGCATCAGTTCATGATTTAACTGGGTGCCTACACTCTGTGTTCTCCATCCCTTTTCCCATATCAGAATCTACCCACTTCAAGTTTTGCTCCATCCCTTATATGCTCTAGAAAATGTTTACATTCTGCAAGGTTTTACCAACTTATAGTTCATAGAATCATAGAATCAAGCAGGTTGGGAGAGACCTCCAAGCTCATCCAGCCCAACCTAGCACCCAGCCCTGGCCAATCAACCAGACCATGGCACTAAGTATAGAATCATAGAATCAACCAGGTTGGAAGTTAACTTCTGACACATTAGAGGTTAAAACCACAGCAGATTTTGTCTCCTCTGACAGTTTTACAGGCTAAATTATAGCATGCCCATGCAATCAGCAACATTCTGGCTTAAAAGGAGAATAAAATTAGACCCAGTGGGAGGAAAAACTTTCCAATACCTAATGAAATTTGCAATACTATTATAATTTTCTTTTTCAGCTCAAATTGCTATCACAGAGCAGATATAATAGTCCTAAGGGAACTGATAGAATAGAATCAAGCAGGTTGGAAGAGAAATCCAAGCTCAGCCAGTCCATCCTAGCACCCAGCCCTAGCCAGTCAACCAGACCATGGCACTAAGTGCCTCATCCAGGCTTGGCTTCAACACCTCCAGGGACAGCAACTCCATCACCTCCCTGGGTAGCCCATTCCAATGCCAATCACTCTCTCTGACAACAACTTCCTCTCCTAACATCCAGCCTAGACCTCCTCTGGCACAACTTGAGACTGTGTCCCCTTGTTCTGTTGCTGCTTGCCTGGCAGAAGAGCCCAACCCCACCTGGCTACAACCTCCCTTCAGGGAGTTGTAGACAGCAATGAGCTCTGCCCTGAGCCTTCTCTTCTCCTGGCTGCACACCCCCAGCTCCCTCAGCCTCTCCTCATAGGGTTTGTGTTCCCCCTCATGTTTCCATGGAACTTCTTATGCCTCAACCTCCACCCACTGCCCCTTGTCCTGTCATTGGGAATGGTGGGGGTTGGTCTCCTCTCCCAGGCAAGCAGCAGCAGAACAAGGGGACACAGTCTCAAGTTGTGTCAGGGGAGGTCTAGGCTGGATGTTAGGAGGAAGTTGTTGGCAGAGAGAGTGATTGACATTGGAATGGGCTGCCCAGGGAGGTGGTGGAGTCACTGTCCCTGGAGGTGTTGAAGCAAAGACTGGATGAGGCACTTAGTGCCATGGTCTGGTTGATTGGCTAGGGCTGGGTGACAATAAAAGCCTGGATGAGGCACTTAGTGCCATGGTCTGATTGGCTGGCCAGGGCTGGGTGCTAGGGTGAGATGGCTGATCTTGGAGGTCTCTTCCAACCTGCTTGATTCTGTGATTCTAAACATCACTGTGGGTTTCTCATCTGTGTGTAGCAGCAATGTAGGCCCTTTATGGAGGTGGAAGAAACCCATCATCATTCCCAAGCCCTCACCTTGGCATCCTCTCCCATCACTGCACTGAAGCCTGTAATCCCTCTCATCACCTAAGCAGGTAACTTATTATTACAGCAGGCACTTTTTTTTCTGTCCTTTATCTCTCACATTCCACTTGTCACTAAATCCTGCCATTTGCCCTTTAGAACAGCTCTGGGATCCAGCCTTCCCATTTCATTTGTGGTTTGGGGAAGGATTAAGTCACTCAGGAAATAAGTGAGGCAGAAGAAGGGCATTGATGTGCCCGTCATGTACTCCGCTCCTTTCCTTTCAGTGCTTCACTTGCTCCCTCCTTTGGCTCTAGTTCACCTTTTTTACCCATTTATAACTCCTCACCCCTTGCTCTGAAGGGATTCTCCTTCTGTGTCCAGTAAAACTCAGGTCATATTTCAATATCCAACTCCTTTCCAAAAGCATTTTGGTGTCATGTTGCAGGCATCTCTCTAAACCTAAGACTTCATTCATGGTCCTAGTCATAATCAGAGAGTCACAGCATATGAGACCTTGAAAGGGACCTCCAGAGCTTGGGAGCTGCTAAACAGTGCACAACTACAGATTAGAGTTTAGGCAGGGCAGGTCCTGCCTGACCAACCTGAGCTCCTTTCATGATCAGGTTCCCTGCCTGGTGCATGTGGGGCAGGCTGTGCCTGGAGTCTACCTGGGCTGCAGCAAAGCCTTTGGCACTGTCTGCCTCAATAAGCTCCTGGCACAGCTGGCAGCTCCTGGCTTGGACAGATTCACTCTGATATGGGTCAGGAACTGGCTGGATGGCAGAGCCCAGAGAGTGGTGGTGAATGGTGCCACATCCAGTTGGCAGCTGGCACTGGTGGTGTGCCCCAGGGATCAGTGCTGGGCACAATCCTGTTCAATATCTTTATTGATGATCTGGAGGAGGGGATTGAGTCCAGCAGCAGTGAGTTTGCAGATGCCACCAAGCTAGGAGCAGGTGTGGAGCTGTGGGAGGGTAGGAGAGCCCTGCAGAGGGACCTGGCCAGGCTGGATGGGTGGGCAGAGGCCAATGGGATGAGACTGAACAAGACCAAGTGCAGGGTTCTGCACTTTGGCCACAACAACCCCAAGCAGCACTACAGGCTGGGGCCAGAGTGGCTGAGAGCAGCCAGGCAGAGAGGAAGCTGGGGGTGCTGGTAGAGAGGAGCTGAAGCTGAGGCAGCAGTGTGCCCAGGTGGGCAGGAGAGCCAATGGCATCCTGGGCTGGCTCAGGAGCAGTGTGGCCAGTAGGACAAGGGAGGTTCTTCTGCCCTTGTCCTCAGCACTGCTCAGGCCACACCTTGAGTGCTGTGTCCAGTTCTGGGCTCCTCAATTCAAGAGAGATGTTGAGGTGCTGGAAGGGGTTCAGAGAAGGGCAACAAGGCTGGTGAGGGGCCTGGAACACAGCCCTGTGAGGAGAGGCTGAGGGAGCTGGGGGTGTGCAGCCTGCAGAAGAGGAGGCTCAGGGCAGAGCTCATTGCTGTCTACAGCTCCCTGAAGGGAGGCTGTAGCCAGGTGGGGTTGGTCTCTTCTGCCAGGCAAGCAGCAACAGAACAAGGGGACACAGTCTCAAGCTGTGCCAGGGGAGGTCTAGGCTGGATGTTAGGAGGAAGTTGTTGTCAGAGAGAGTGATTGGCATTGGAATGGGCTGCCCAGGGAGGTGGTGGAGTCACCATCCCTGGAGGTGTTGAAGCAAAGTCTGGATGAGGCACTTAGTGCCATGGTCTGGTTGATTGGCCAGGGCTGGGTGCTAGGTTGGCCTGGATGAGCTTGGAGGTCTCTTCCAACCTGCCTGATTCTGTGATTCTGTGACATATAGAATCATAGAATCAGTCAGGGTTGGAAAGGACCACAAGGATCATCCAGTTCCAACCCCTCTGCCATGCCGAGCAATACCCTACTGCTGTTTTGTAGCCCCCTTCAGATCCTGGAAGGCCACAAGAAGGTCACCTTGGAGTCTCCTCTTCTCCAGCCTGCAGAGCCCCAACTCTTTCAGTCTGTGCTCACAGCAGAGCTGCTGCAGCCCTCTGAGCATCTTCCTGGCCCTGCTCTGGACACATTCCAGCATCTCCACAGCCCTCTTGTCCCAGGGGCTCCAGAACTGGATGCAGGACTCCAGGTGGAGTCTCAGCAGAGCACAGCAGGAGGAGAATCATCTCCCTGGCCCTGCTGGCCACACTTCTCCTGCTGCAGCCCAGGATTGCCTTTCAGCTGTGTGGCACCCATGAAAGGCCAAGAAAAACTAAAAGAGAAGCCCTCACCCATCTTTCAGAGCCCAACTTCTCCCTGTGAAAGGATCTAACCAGCACATTTCACTGCCTTAGTTCAGATGATGATGCAGCTAACACTAATGTCAGGAGGATAAATAATGTGCTTAACATGCTCTGCAGAGGGTTCAGGATGGGGGCTTTTGCATGCAAAGAAAATTGAATCACCCCTAAATTTCCTCAGCCTGACAAATTACCTCTGCTACATTCCATGTCTCTATTCAATTAAACAAATATCCTGGTGGTCCAGCATTATTTAACCATGATTAAGCTCTCTGAAAATGAAATTAATAACACTTCTTGCCCAGCAAAGGATCTTCTTGTGGAAAGAGCAGCACTTTTCAGCTTTCTGCCTTAATTTGTTCTGCATTTGTGCCAAAGGAGCTGAGCTAGGTTTTAAACTTCAACCAAACTAGTAACCAAGAATCATTCAGGAGCAAAAAAAAAAACACCCAAGTTTAATCTCAGGGGTAAAAGGTTTGCTATGAAGATGTTGTAGGAGTTTAATGTGATAAAAAGAAAAGCAAGTCCATGCTGTCTGAAATCAACAATGTACCTGAAACTCTTTGAATCATAGAATCACAGAATCAGTCAGGGCTGGAAGGGACCACAAGCAGCATCCAGCTCCAACCCCCCTGCAATGGACAGGGACACCCTATCCTAGAGCAGGCTGCACACAGCCTCAGCCAGCCTGGCCTTAAACACCTCCAGCCATGGGGCCTCAACCACCTCCCTGGGCAACCCATTCCAGCCTCTCACCACTCTCATGCTCAACAACTTCCTCCTCAAGCAGGTTGGAAGAGACCTCCAAGCTCATCCACTACAACCTAGCACCCAGCCCTGGCCAGTCAACCAGACCATGGCACTAAGTGCCTCAGCCAGGCTTGGCTTGAACACCTCCAGGAATGGCAACTCCACCACCTCCCTGGGCAGCCCATTCCAATGCCAATCACTCTCTCTGACAACAACTTCCTCCTAACATCCAGCTTAGTCCTGCCCTGGCACAACTTGAAACTGTGTCCCCTTGTTCTGTTGCTGGTTGCCTGGCAGCAGAGCCCAACCCCACCTGGCTACAGCCTCCCTTCAGGTAGCTGCAGACAGCAATGAGCTCTGCCCTGAGCCTCCTCTTCTGCAGGCTGCACACCCCCAGCTCCCTCAGCCTCTCCTCTCAGGCCTTGTATTGTCTTGTTTTGTTTTGTTCTTTTATCAATGAGCACTTTTTGTTTGTGCTCCTTAATAACTTTATCCCCACTAAGAAATAAGTCTTATTTTGCAGCTGGCCTTGGGGTTTTATTTGGGAGCTTCAAAACAAAACACACCTACAGCTTACTCCTCTCCTCCAACACATCCCAGCTCGTTCAATAAGAAATGAGCTACAGGGTTAACAAAGCATTTTACTTCCAGTTCCTAACGAGTGAGGGCTGATAGTACTCATCACCTGAATAAATCATACTGGAGAAGATCACAGCTTTGAGGAAAGGGAGCTAGAGGAAGATATTTATGAGTCTTGCTCCCTGAACAAATCCAGCACTGTGAGATTTGCAGTGGCACAAAATGAACAAAGATGAGAGGCAGATTTTTTGGCTTGCTCACAGGATCAGAGGTGTGGTGGGGAAAGGCTGATTCTCAGGAAGTTTGTTGGTGAACCTGACAATTAAAGCCTGAATAGGTAAATACAGATAAATAGATAAATAAATAGATTGATAACTAGATAAATAAAGATAATTAGGTGAAGAGATAAGAGAAATGGATAAATAAGATAAATAAAGGTAAATGGATAAATAGGTAAATAGATAAATAAGAGAAATGGATAAATAAGAGAAATAGATAAACCTAAGTGGATAAATAGATAAAGGTAAATGGATAAATAAAGGTAAATGGATATATAAGAGAAATAGATAAAGAAAGGTGAATGGATAAATAGATAAGGAAAGGTAAATGGATACATAAGATAAACAGATAAAGAAAGGTAAATGGATAAATAGATAAAGAAAGGTAAATGGATAAATAGATAAGGAAAGGTAAATGGATATATAAGATAAATAGATAAAGAAAGGTAAATGGATAAATAGATAAGGAAAGGTAAATGGATATATAAGATAAATAGATAAAGAAAGGTATATGGTTAAATAGATAAAGAAAGGTAAATGGATATATAAGAGACATAGATAAAGAAAGGTAAATGGATAAAAAGATAAAGAAAAGTAAATGGATATATAAGATAAATAGATAAAGAAAGGTAAATGCATATATAAGAGAAATAGATAAAGAAAGGTCAATGGGTAAACAGGTAAATAAAGGTAAATGGGTAGATAAATAAAGATAAATAGATAAATAAGAGAAATAGATAAAGATAACTAAGATAAATAGATAAGAGAAATTGATAAAAATAAATAGATAAAGGTAAATGGATAAATAGATTAAAAAAGAGAATTAGATGAAATAAGAGGAATAGATAAAGAGAAATAAGATAAATAGGTAAGAGAAATAGATAAAAATAAATAGATAAATAAAGGTAAATGGATAAATAGAAAAAAAAAGAGAATTAGATAGATAAATAAGAGAAATGGATAAATAAGAGAAATAGATAAAGAAAGGTCAATGGATAAATAGGTAAATAAAGGTAAATTGGTAGATAAATAAAGATAGATAAATAAGAGAAATAGATAAAGAGAAATAAGAAAACTAGGTAAGAGAAATAGCTAAAAATAAATAGACAAAGAAAGGTAAATGGATAAATAGATTAAAAAAGAGAATTAGATAAATAAGAGGAATAGATAAAGAGAAATAAGATAAATAGGTAAGAGAAATAGATAAAAATAAATAGATAAAGAAAGGTAAATGGATAAATAGATTAAAAAAAGAGAAATAAATAGATAAATAAGAGAAATGGATAAATAAGAGAAATAGATAAATAAAGGTAAATGGGTAGATAAAGATAAATAAGAGAAACAAATATAGATAAATAAGAGAAATAGATACAGAGAAATAGATAAATAGATGAACAGATAAATAAAGATAAATAGATAGATAAGATAAAGATAATTAGATAGATAAATAAGATAAATGGAAAAATAAAGATAGATAGATAGATAGATAGATAGATAGATAGATAGATAGATAGATAAAAATAAATAGATAAAGAGAAATAGATAAAGATGATCAGATAAATTGATACAAGTAATGGATAAATAAGAGAAATAGATAAAGATAAATAAGAGAAATAGATAAATAAGAGAAATGGATAAGCAAGATAAATAGACAAATAAAGGTAACTGTATAAAGATAAATAAATAAGAGAAACAGATAAAGGTAAAAGGATAAATAGATAAATAAAAATAATTAAACAGATAAATAAGAGAAATGGAGAAATAAAGAGAAATAAGAGAAATGGAGAAATAAGAGAAATAGATTAATAAAGGTTAATGGATAAATAGATAAATAAGATGAATGGATAAATAAGAGAAATAGATAAAGGTAAATGGATAAATTGATAAATAAAGGTAAATGGATAGATAAATAAAGTTAAATAGATAAATAAGAGAAATAAAGATAGATAAATAGATGAATAAGAGAAAGAGAAATAAAGATAAATAGATAGAGAAAGAGAAATAGATAAATAGATTAATAGATAAATAGTTAAATAAGGCAAATAGGTAAAGATAATTAGATAGATAAATAAGACAAATGGATAAATAAAAGGGAAATAGATAAATAAAAATAAATAAATAAGAGAAATAAATGGAAATAGAGGAATAGATAAAGATAAATAAATAGAGAGAGAAATAGATAAATAAAGATAATTAGATAAGTAGATAAATAAGAGAAATGGATAAATAAGAGAAATAAATAAATAATTAGAGAAATAAAAATAGAGAAATAGAGAAATAAGAGAAATAGTTGTCCCAGGGATAGGAAAAAGGGTAATGAGCATAAACTACAGCACAAGAAGCTCCACATCAAGATTAGGAAGAACTTCCTGAGTGTGTGGGTGAGAGAGCCCTGGCACAGGCTGCCCAGAGAGGTTGTGGAGTCTCCTTCTGTGGAGTCTTTCCAGCTCTGTCTGGATGTGTTCCTGTGTGACCTGTGCTGGATTCTCTGCTCCTGCTCTGGCAGGAGGGTTGGACTCGATGATCTGTGGAGGTCCCTTCCAATCCCTGGTGTTGAATGGTGCCACATCCAGTTGGCAGCTGGCACTAGTGGTGTGCCCCAAGGATCAGTGCTGGGCACAGTCTTGTTCAACATCTTTACTGATGATCTGGAGCAGGGGATTGAGTCCAGCAGCAGTGAGTTTGCAGATGACACCAAGCTAGGAGCAGGTGTGGAGCTGTTGGAAGGTAGGAGAGCCCTGCAGAGGGACCTGGCCAGGCTGGATGGGTGGGCAGAGGCCAATGGGATGAGATTGAACAAGGCCAAGTGCAGGGTTCTACACTTTGGTCACAACAACCCCAACCAGCACTACAGGCTGGGGACAGAGTGGCTGAGAGCAGCCAGGCAGAGAGGGACCTGGGGGTGCTGGTAGAGAGGAGCTGAAGATGAGGCAGCAGTGTGCCCAGGTGGGCAGCAGAGCCAATGGCATCCTGGGCTGGCTCAGGAGCAGTGTGGGCAGTAGGACAAGGGAGGTTCTTGTGCCCCTGTACTCAGCACTGCTCAGGCCACACCTTGAGTGCTGTGTCCAGTTCTGGGCTCCTCAATTCAAGAGAGATGTTGAGGTGCTGGAAGGTGTCCAGAGAAAGGCAACAAAGCTGGTGACGGGCCTGGAGCAGAGCCCTGTGAGGAGAGGCTGAGGGAGCTGGGGGTGTGCAGCCTGCAGAAGAGGAGGCTCAGGGCAGAGCTCATTGCTGTCTACAACTCCCTGAAGGGAGGCTGTAGCCAGGTGGGGTTGGGCTCTTCTGCCAGGCAAGCAGAAACCGAGCAAGAGGACACAGTCTCAAGTTGTGCCAGGGCAGGTCTAGGCTGGATGTTAGGAGGAAGTTGTTGGCAGAGAGAGTGATTGGCATTGGAATGGGCTGCCCAGGGAGGTGGTGGAGTTGCTGTGCCTGGAGGTGTTGAAGCAAAGCCTGGATGAGGCACTTAGTGCCATGGTCTGGTTGACTGGCTAGAGCTGGGTGCTAGGTTGGACTGGATGAGCTTGGAGGTCTCTTTCAACCTGCTTGATTCTATGATTCCATGATTCCCTAACATCCTGTCAGCCTGTCTGACCTGTGTAAGCTTTGGATGAGGTCAGTTGTGATGGAACTGAACAGCAGATGGTTGCATTTTGAATCCTAATTGCTTTTGCTAATGTCGTTTAGGTAAACTTCCTGGAATCCTGGAAAGTGTTTTGATCTGAATTACTGTAATCATTGGTCTGATTCTTTATCTCATTATAAAGAAGCCTCCCCCCGAGGCATATTTGGCTTTGTGCCTTGGGATTCTGCTTCTCTTAAACACAGCCACAAATGCATCTTTCAGGCTTGGTTGGCATCCATCAAGATTTTGTTTCAGATTAAGTTTCTCTTGCATCATTTACAGTTAAGTAATGGTCATTTTGTTTGTTCCTTTGAAGCAAAAGGAGTTTTAATAGCAGCAATGATTCTTCTGAAGATGAAGAAAAATCCTTCAAGGGGAGAAAAAAAACATAAACTAGGCACAAAAACTTAACCAAAGGATGCCACACTTCAGTACTGAGCTACCTGTGGGGGATGCTCAGAGGGCTGCAGCACCTCTCCCATGAGGGCAGACTGAAAGAGTTGAGTCTGGAGAAGAGGAGGCTCCCAGGTGACCTTCTTGTGGCCTTCCAGGATCTGAAGTGGGCTACAAAAAAGCTGGGGAGGGACTTTTTAGGCTGTCAAGGAGTGCCATGACTGGGAGGAATGGAGCAAAGCTGGAGGTGGGGAGGTTCAGGCTGGATGTGAGAAGGAAGTTCTTCACCTTGAGAGTGATGAGAGGCTGGAATGGGTTGCCCAGGAAGGTGGTTGAGGCCCCATGGCTGGAGGTGTTCAATACCAGGCTGGCTGAGGCTGTGTGCAGCCTGCTCTAGGGTAGGGTGTCCCTGGGCATGACAGGGGGGTTGGAACTGGCTGCTCCTTGTGGTCCCTTCCAACCCTGACTGATTCTGTGATTCTATGATACTCTCAGGTGCAATTTGGGTATTGATGAGCAAACAAAACCTCTTTAGTATGCATTTTTCCATTGGTATTTCCTCTCTTATGAAAGTAGTTTTCAGGCTAAATGCTTTGTGCCTGTCACTCACACAGAAATAATGACAGCATCGGAGAAGAGGCTGGGCTGGAAGGCACCTCCAAAGGTCCATTTAGTCCAACCCCCTCTGCTGTCAGCAGAAGGATTCTCAACTGCATCAGGTTACCCAGAGACTAGATCAGGTTGCTCAGAGACTGGATCAGATCATCCAAAGACTAGGTCACGTTGTCCAGAGACTAGATCCAGTTACCCAGAGACCAGATCAGGTTGCCCAGAGACTGGATCAGAACACCCAGACACTAGATCAGAACATCCAGAGACCAGATCAGGTTGCCCAAAGACTGGATCAGAACATCCAGACACTAGATCAGGTTGCCCAAAGACTGGATCAGATCATCCAGAAACTAGATCAGAACATCCAGAGACCAGATCAGGTTGCCCAAAGACTGGATCAGAACATCCAGACACTAGATCAGGTTGCCCAAAGACTGGATCAGATCATCCAGAAACTAGATCAGAACATCCAGAGACCAGATCAGGTTGCCCAAAGACTGGATCAGAACATCCAGACACTAGATCAGGTTGCCCAAAGACTGGATCAGAACATCCAGACACTAGATCAGAACATCCAGAGACCAGATCAGGTTGCCCAAAGACTGGATCAGAAGATCCAGAGACTAGATCAGGTTGCCTGGAGACTAACTGGGGAGTCCAAAACTGGACAGGTGTGGAACTTCTCATTAAACCACAATCTACTGTGATCAATAACATGCTGGATCCATCATCCATTTCTCAGCCAGACACAGAGCCTTCAAGAGAGGAACTCCCTCATTTAAGCAGTTGCCTGTGCAATGTATTTACTCATTAATGTGTGTATTGTGCTGTGCCTCTTCCTCAAGCACCTGGTCCACTGAGATAACCACTTCCTTCTGTTGCCATCTGTGATAAATACAACAGTAGAGCTCCAGTGGAAGAGATTTATGCCATAAAGCTGAAAAGTCCACTGCTCACTGACGACTGAGGAGAGACATAAATACAAGTCCACCAAAATTACAACCCACAACACCAAAACCAAAGAGGAGCAGGACTCTATTTACATCTGAGGCAGTGGAGACCAAGCCCAGCTGCTGAAAATCTGGACTCAAGGCTGCAAAAGCATAAAATCACAGAGTTATACTTGCTGAGTGAATTCTCTCCCATCCCACTAGGATGCTTTTTACTTCCCCAAACCAGAAAACACTCCTGCCTAAACCATTGATTTTTAATGTAGGTTACACCCAGAGGAACAAAATGCAGGAGAAGAAAGCCCCTCACCCACATTGTGTTTTGAAGGTAGCCCTAAAAATAGTCCTTGTCATCAATTTGGACCCTATCTATGGAGAAAGAGGGCCCTAAAGATGGTCTTTGTCATCAATTTGGACCATATGGGAAAAGACAGCCCTAAAAATAGTCCTTGTCATCAATTTGGACCCTATCTATGGAGAAAGAGGGCCCTAAAGATGGTCCTTGTCATCAATTTGGACCATATGGGAAAAGACAGCCCTAGAAATGGTCCTTGTCATCAATTTGGACCCTATCTATGGAGAAAGAGGGCCCTAAAAATGGTCCTTGTCATCAATTTGGAGCCTAACTTTGGAGAAAGGTAGCCTTAAAAATTACCTTTGTCATCAATATGGAGCCTATGGAGAAAGGCAGCCCTAAAAGTGGTCCTTGTAATCAATTTGGACCCTATGGAGAAGGTAGCACTAAAAATGATCTTTGTAATCAACTTGGACCCTATCTATGGAGAAGGATAGCCCTAAAAATGATCCCTGTCATCAATTTGGACCCTATTTATGGAGAAAGGTTGTCCTAAAAATAACCTTTGTAATAATTTTGGACCCTATGGAGAAAAAGAGCCCCAAAAATACTCCTTTTAATCAATTTAGATCCTAATTATGGAGAAAGGTAGTCCTAGAAATGATCCTTGTAGTCAATTTGGAGCCTATAGAGAAAAAGAGCCCTAAAAATAGTCCTTGCAATCATTTTGGACCCTATCTATGGAGAAAGGGGGCCCTAAAAATGGTTCTTGTCATCAATTAGGACCCTATTTATGGAGAAAGAGGGCCCTAAAAATGACCTTGTAATCAATTTGGAGCCTGTGAAAGAAAGGTAGCCCTAAAAGTGGTCCTTGTCATCAACGTGGACTTTATCTATGGTGAAATATAGCCCTAAGAAATGATCTCAGTCATCCATTTGGAGCCTATGGAGAAAAATAGCCCTAAAAAATGACCCTTGCAATCAATTTGGAGCCTATGGAAGAAAGGTAGCCCTAAAAGTGGTCCTTGTAATCAGCATGAGTAGCCCTAAAAATGTTCCTTGTCAGCAATCTGGACCCTATCTATGGAGAAAGGTAGCCCTAAAAATGGTCCTTGTCATCAATTTGTCCCTTACCTATGGAGAAAGGTAGCTCTAGAAATGATCTCTGTAGTCAATTTGGACTCTATGGAGAAAAAAGTAGCCCTAAAAGAGCTCCTTGTATTCAATTTGGACCTTATCTGTTGTGAAAGGTAGCCCTAGGAATGATTTCTGTAGTCAATTTGGATCCTATGGAGAAAAACAGCCCTAAAAATAGTCCTTGTGATCAATTTGGAGCCTATGGAGAAAGGTAGCCCTAAAAGTGGTCCTTGTAATCAATGTACACCCTATCTATGGAGAAAGGTAACCCTAAAAATGGTCCTTGTCATCAATTTGGACCCTATCTATGGGGAAAGGTAGTCCCAGAAATGATCTTTGTAGTCAATTTGGACCCTATGGAGAAAGACAGCCCTAAAAATGGTCCTTGTCATCAATTTGGACCTTATCTATAGGGGAAAGGTAGTCCCAGAAATGATCTTTGTAGTCAATTTGGACCCTATGGAGAAAGACAGCCCTAAAAATGGTCCTTGTCATCAATTTGGACCTTATCTATAGGGGAAAGGTAGTCCCAGAAATGATCTTTGTAGTCAACTTGGACCCTATGAAGAAAAACAGCCCTAAAAATGGTCCTTGTCATCAATTTGGAGCCTATGGAAGAAAGGTAGCCCTAAAAGTGGTCCTTGTCATCAATGTAGACCCTATCTATGGAGAAAGGTAGCCCTAAAAATGGTCCTTGTCATCAATTTGGACCTTATCTATGGGGAAAGGTAGCCCTAGAAATGATCTTTATAGTCAATTTGGACCCTATGGAGAAAAACAGCCCTAAAAATGGTCCTTGTCATCAATGTGGACCTTATCTATGTTGAAATGTAGCCCTAAAAAATGATCTTTGTCATTCATTTGGAGCCTATGGAGAAAAATAGCCCTAAAAAATGACCCCTGCAATCAATTTGGAGCCTATGGAAGAAAGGTAGCCCTAAATATAATCCTTTTGGATTCACTTTGGACTCTCTGGATTCAATTCTTCTGTTCAGCAACCACCCCAATGCTTTCCCCATCTCATCCCTTTTTGCTCTGTGTGGCTGTGCAAAGCCTCTCTGCCCAATAAACAAATGTAGCCAGGCAGCCCTTTCCATACCCAGCATACTAATGAGCTGTGAATCAAGAGACCTCAGTTAAATCAAAGTGCCAGCTCTGCACTCCATGCATCTCTCAGTCGTTTGCAATGCAGAGTTTTGCCTCTCTGATAATGAGAGTTTCATTTTTGGTGTCTATTTAAATGGTTTGTTTGATTTGTTTGGGGTTTGGTTTGCTAGATAAAATGCTATTCCCTGCAGCTTCTGATGTCATTGGAGCTGGGTGAGCTGGCAGGTGACTACCAGGAGAATCCTCACTCTCGGTACAGGCTGGGGGGGAGGAGGTGATGAGAAAGCAGCCCTGCAGAAAAGGGCTTAGGGGTGCTGATGGAGGAGAAGCTGGAGGTAAGCAGGCAGTGTGAGGATGCAGCACAGAAGGCAAATCATAGAATCAGACAGGGTTGGAAGGGACCACAAGGGTCACCTAGTTCCAAGCCCCCTGTCATGCCCAGGGACACCCTATCATAGAATCAAGCAGGTTGGAAGAGACCTCCAAGCTCATCCAGACCAACCTAGCACCCAGCCCTAGCCAATCAACCAGAGCATGGCACTAAGTGCCTCATCCAGCCTGGCCTTAAACACCTCCAGGGATGGGGACACACCAGCCTAGATCAGCCTGGCCACAGCCTCATCCAGCCTGGCCTTAAACACCTCCAGGGATGGGGACACACCAGCCTAGATCAGCCTGGCCACAGCCTCATCCAGCCTGGCCTTAAACACCTCCAGGGATGGGGACACACCAGCCTAGATCAGCCTGGCCACAGCCTCATCCAGCCTGGCCTTAAACACCTCCAGGGATGGGGACACACCAGCCTAGATCAGTCTGGCCACAGCCTCATCCAGCCTGGCCTTAAACACCTCCAGGGATGGGGACACACCAGCCTAGGTCAGCCTGGCCACAGCCTCATCCAGCCTGGCCTTAAACTCCTCCAGGTATAGATCACATCCTAGACTGCATCTAAAGCAGTGTGGCCAGCAGACAGAGAGAGGAGATTCTGCCACTTTACTCTGAGGAGGCTTCCAGTGCTGGAGTCCTCAATACAGAAAGGACATGGACCTGATGGAGCAGATCCAGAGGAAGGCCACAAAAATGAGCAAGGGGTTGGAGCAGCTCTGCTGTGAGGACAGGCTGAAGGAGCTGGGGGTGTTCAGCCTGGAGAAAAAAAGGCTCCAGGGAGGCAGACTGGAGAGCTGGGCACAGAAGAACCAAAAGAGATTCAACAAGGACAAGCAGAGAGTCCTGCACCTGTGGAGGGAAAACAACGCTGACTGCACTCAGCTTTGCCACATGAAAGTCACTTGAGGAGCTGACTCCAGATGAGAAGTGTCCATGCCCATGGTGGAGAGGTTTGAGTAGATGATCATAGAATCAGAGAATCAACCAGATTGGAAGAGACCTCCAAGCTCATCCAGTTCAACCTAGAAAGGTCCCTTCCAGCCTAGGCTGGAAAATGAATGAAAACAACACTGACTGCAATCAGCTTTGCTGCATGAAAGTCACTTGAGGAGCTGACTCCAGATGAGAGATGTCCATGTCCATGGTGGAGAAGTTTGAGTACATGATCACAGAATCATACAATCAGCCAGGTTGGAAGAGACCTCCAAGATCATCCAGTCCAACCTATTAAGGTCCCTTCCAGCCTAGGGGGGGGAAACGAATGAAAACAACTCTGACTGCAATCAGCTTTGCCACATGATAGTCACTTGAGGAGCTGACTCCAGATGAGAGGTGTCCATGCTCGTGGGGGGAGGTTGGAGTAGATGATCATAGAATCAGCCAGGCTGGAAGAGACCTCCAAGCTCATCCAGCCCAACCTATTAAGGTCCCTTCCAGTCTAGGCCATTCTATGGACTTATTCTTTCAACGATTCTGGGCTCCTCGATGGCTTAGGTACACTCAAGCCTTTGTCTCCAGGCATTTGTACTTCATGCAAGGTGTGTGCAAGTGAGAATTAACAGCATTTTACAACCAGTTCATAGTCAGTAGTCCATGCAATTAATTACTGGAATCAGGCAAATTGAGCCACAGAGGGAGCAAATCTGTGCTCGGATGCATAATCAATCATTGTCGTGTTCAATTATTGGATCAGCAACTGCAACTGTAATAATTACAAGAGAGACACAGCATAAGCATAAGTTTTGCATCTCAGGCTTTCAGAGAGCTTTGCAGAAGATGTGCCAATTGAATTTGCAAGGTTACCAAAAAAGCAGGGAATATTTGATTGTTCCCACCCTAATTTCTCAGCCTGCAAGACATAGCAACATCAATTTTATGCTGACACCTGCATAAGGATGTAGTCAGGGGGAACTGAGTGCGAAGCTAGGAGGCTTGGCTGGGACACCTGAAGGCTATGAGGCCGTTGGGCAGGCTGAGAGCCAACCTCAGGAGGTTCAGTAAGACCAAGGGCAAGGTCCTGCAGCTGGGTCTGGGCAATGCCAAGCACCAATCCAGGCTGGGCAGGGAGTGGCTGGAGAGCAGCCCTGAGGAGAGGGACTTGGGGGTGCTGCTGGAGGAGAAACTCAACAGGAGCCAGCAGTGTGCACTTGCAGCCCAGAAAGTCAAGCAGAGCCTGGGCTGCAGCAGCAGAAGTGTGGCCAGCAGGGCCAGGGAGGGGATTCTCCCCCTCTGCTCTGCTCTGCTGAGACCCCACCTGGAGCACTGCATCCAGGTCTGGAGCCCCTGGGACAAGAGGGCTGTGGAGATGCTGGAGAGTGCCCAGAGAAGGGCCAGGAGGATGCTCAGAGGGATTCAGCAGCTCTGCTGTGAGCACAGACTGAGAGTTGGGGCTGTGCAGGCTGGAGAAGAGGAGGCTCCCAGGTGACCTTCTTGTGGCCTCCCAAGATCTGAAGTGGGCCACAAAAAAGCTGGGGAGGGACTTTTGAGGATGTCAGGGAGTGCCAGGACTGGGGGGAATGGAGCAAAGCTGGAGGCTGTAGGCAGGTGGGATTGGTCTCCTCTGCTAGGCAACAGAAGAGGACACAGTCTCAAGTTGTGCTGGGGGAGGTCTAGGCTGGATGTTAGGAGGAAGTTGTTGGCAGAGAGAGTGATTGGCATTGGAATGGGCTGCCCAGGGAGGTGATGGAGTCACTGTCCCTGGAGGTGTTGAAGCAAAGCCTGGATGGGGCATTTAGTGCCATGGTCTGGTTGACTGCATAGGGCTGGGTGCTAGGTTGGCCTGGATGAGCTTGGAGGTCCCTTCCAACCTGCTTGATTTTATGATACTATGATTCTGGGTTCAGCTTTCCACCTTTTTAAGATGAACTCACTGTTTTGGCACTTTGTTTTCTAGCAATACCACTTCTACAGTCAAAGGCAATTGTGTCTTCCCTTAACACTTAGTATAGCACAGACTCAAAACTCAGCCCCAATCAAATTGAAAAATGGTTGCATGTAGCTACACTAAAAATCATCTCCAAGTCCTTCATGTTCATATCCCTCCAAGTTATATCTTTGGCATGAAATGATGTCTTGCATGGCAAGCACTGCTAGGGCACTTTGCTCCACTAATAACTGCTGAGCTGAAGTCTAAATGGCAGAATTAGCTTGGATTTAATAAGGCAGGAGCTAATGACCTGCAGCATTGATATTAAAACCCCACACGTGGCTTTGTAATTGTGGATTTCCTTACTCTTTTAGGACCTGCTTCTTCTCTGGAGTGTGTTGAGCAGTATCACATAACTAACCTGAATAAATGCAGATGATGGACTTTTATGAGGGCTTCTTTTATTGTTATGAGGGCTTTCTTTATTGCTTCCCTCCCTTCCTCTTTTAGCCACAGTCTATCTGCCAGCTCCAGGTAAAGAACTTCATGCAACACTTAGTGCTGGGTTGCAATCAATTCTGATTAACCAAAAGGGGTCGACTTTCATTAGAAACTGCATAAAACTCAGTCCATTAGATCATCTCCTTCAAGTCTGAAGTCAGGGTTTTAGGTGTTGCTTTTATATTAGTTTAGTGCAGCCTACTAAACTGCCAGAAGAAAAGCTTGCTTTAAAGGCTGCTTAGAATCATAGAATCAACCAGGTTGGAAGAGACCTCCAAGCTCAGACAGTCCAACCTAGCACCCAGCCCCATCCAATCAACCAGACCATGGCACTAAGTGCCTCAGTCAGGCTTTGCTTCAACACCTCCAGGGATGGTGACTCCACCACCTCCCTGGGCAGCCCATTCCAATGCCAATCACTCTCTCTGACAACAGCTTCCTCCTAACATCCAGCCTAGACCTGCCTTGGCACAACTTGAGACTGTGTCCCCTTGTTTTGTTGCTGCTTGTCTGGCAGAAGAGCCCAACCCCACCTGGCTACAACCTCCCTTCAGGTAGTTGTAGACAGCAATGAGGTCTGCCCTGAGCCTCTTCTTCTCTGGGCTAAACAACCCCAGCTCCCTCAGCCTCTCCAGATGTGAGCTTGAGATTCTGATCTCTCCTGGCAGCAAGTTCACCCCTAAGAATAAGTGGTGACTTTTTTTCCACCCCTGCCTTTTCCTTTTTATCACAACCAGTAAGCATATCTTCTCTGGAGACTTTTGAGTCCCCTCTACTCTGCCCTGGTGAGACTTCACCTGGAATACTGTGTTCAGTTTTGGACTCCCCAGTTTAAGAGGGACAGGGATCTATTGGAGAGTGTCCAAAGGAGAGCTGCAAATATGGTTGAAGGAATGGAGCATTGCATGATGAGGAGAGGCTGAGGGACCTGAGGCTGTTTGGTCTGGTGAAGAGAAGACTTAGAGGGGATCTAATCAAGGTTTATAAATATCTGAGGGCTGGGGGTGAAGAAGGAGGGGACAAACTCTTCTCAGTTGTGCCCTGGGATTAGGACAATGGGTATAAACTACAGCACAAGAAGTGGCAGCTCAACATTACCAAGAACTTCATGAGTGTGTGGGTGGCAGAGCCCTGGCACAAGCTGCCCAGAGAGGTCGTGGAGTCTCCTTCTCGGGAGCCTTTCCAGCTCTCTCTGGGTGTGTTCCTGTGTAACCTGAGCTACATTCTTTGGTCCTGTTCTAGAAGGCAGTTAGGACTCAATGATCTCTAGAGGTCTTTTCCAACCTCTAAGGTCCTGCGATTCTGGGAACAGGAGGAAGAACATCTTGAGTGTGTGGGTGACAGAGCACTGGCACAGGCTGCCCAGAGAGGTCATGGAGTCTCCTTCACTGGAGCCTTTCCAGCCCTGTCTGTGTGTGTTCCTTTGCCACCTGAGCTAGACTCTGCGGTCCTGCTCTGACAGGGAGGTAGAACTCAATGATCTCTAGGGGTCTTTTCCAACCTCTAAGGTCCTGTGATTCTGTGAACAGAAGGAAGAACTTCTTGAGCGTAATGGTGACAGAGCCCTAGAACAGGCTCCCCAGGGAGGTCGTGGAGTCTCCTTCTCGGGAGCCTTTCCAGCCCTGTCTGGATGTGTTCCTGTGCCACCCGAGCTAGGCTCTATGCTCCTGCTGTGGCAGGGAGGTAGGACTTGATCTCTGGAGGTCTTTTCCAACCTCTGAGGATCTGTGGTTCTGTGAACATGAGGAAGCACTTCTTGAGTGTAATGGTGACAGAGCCCTGGAACAGGCTGCCCAGAAAGGCTGTGGAGCCTCCTTCTCTGGAGCCTTTCCAGCTCTCTCTGGGATTGTTCCTGTGTAACCCGAGCTACATTCTCTGCTCCTCCTCTGGCAGGGAGGTTGGACTTGATCCTGTTTGGGGACGAGAGCGGTGCCGAGGCTGGCTCCGCCAAAACGCGCTCTCTTCGAAGCCCTTTCGAAGCCTTTTTCTCCCCTTTGGGGCTCTCTCGACCGCCGGCACCCAGAGGGCGGCAGGAAGCGGCGGGCGCGGCAAGCAGCGTGGCGGCGATGGGCGCTGGGGGTGCGGCAGAGCGGCGGCGCCTGGCGAGCGGGCGGTGGAACGGGGAGCAGCAGCGGCGACGGCGGAGCCCGATTCGGGACGAGAGCGGTGCCGAAGCTGGCTCCGCCAAAACGCGCTTTTTTGGAAGCCTTTCCCTAGGTTTTTCTTCACTTTGTGACTGTCTCAATAAGAGAAACCCATCGGGGGGCAGGAAGGGGCGGGCGCGGCAAGCTGCGAGCCGTACATGCGCGCTGCGGGGAGAGCTGAGGGGCGGCGCCTGGCGAGCGGGCGGTGGAACGGGGAGCAGCAGCGGCGACGGCGGAGCCCGATTCGGGACGAGAGCGGTGCCGAGGCTCGCTCCGCCAAAACGCGCTTTTTTTGGAAGCCTTTCCCTAGGTTTTTCTTCACTTTGTGACTGTCAATCAGAGAAACCCATCATGGGGCAGGAAGCGGCGGGCGCGGCAAGCTGCGAGCCGTACATGCGCGCTGCGGGGAGAGCAGCAGCGGCGACGGCGGCGCCCGATTCGGGACGAGAGCGGTACCGAGGCTGCCTGCTCTGCTCAGCCCAGCCGCAGCGCCACGGGGAGAGGGGAAAAAAGTCAAACCAAACCCCCACAAACCCTCCACGCCTAAACCAAATACCATGGGACCTCGAAGAAGGGGAGACATGGCGCAAACGAGGTCAGAGCTTTACAGCTGGCCGAGGTGGTGCCCATCCACAAGATGGGTGGAAAGGAGGAGCCAGGAAACTACAGAGCTGTCAGCCTGACCTCAGTGCCAGGCAAGGGCATGGAACAGGTCATCCTGAGTGCCATCACACAGCACCTACAGGATGGGCAAGGGATCAGGCCCAGCCAGCATGGGTTTAGGAAGGGCAGGTCCTGTCTCACCAGCCTGAGCTCCTTCCATGGTCAGGTTCCTGCCTGGTGCATGTGGGGCAGGCTGTGCATGGAGTCTGCCTGGGCTGCAGCAAAGCCTTTGGCACTGTCTGCCACAACAAGCTCCTGGCACAGCTGGCAGCTCCTGGCTTGGACAGATTCACTCTGATATGGGTCAAGAACTGGCTGGATGGCAGAGCCCAGAGAGTGGTGGTGAATGGTGCCACATCCAGTTGGCAGCTGGCACTGGTGGTGTGCCCCAGGGATCAGTGCTGGGCACAGTCCTGTTCAACATCTTTGTTGATGATCTGGAGCAGGGGATTGAGTCCAGCAGCAGTGAGTTTGCAGATGACACCAAGCTAGGAGGAAGTGTGGAGCTGTTGGAAGGTAGGAGAGCCCTGTAGAGGGACCTGGCCAGGCTGAATGGGTGGGCAGAGGCCAATGGGATGAGACTGAACAAGGCCAAGTGCAGGGTTCTACACTTTGGCCACCACAACCCCAAGCAGCACTACAGGCTGGGGCCAGAGTGGCTTAGAGCAGCCAGGCAGAGAGGGAGCTGGAGGTGCTGGTAGAGAGGAGCTGAAGCTGAGGCAGCAGTGTGCCCAGGTGGGCAGCAGAGCCAATGGCATCCTGGGCTGGCTCAGGAGCAGTGTGGGCAGCAGGACAAGGGAGGTTCTTCTGCCCCTGTGCTCAGCACTGCTCAGGCCACCCCTTGAGTGCTGTGTCCAGTTCTGGGCTCCTCAATTCAAGAGAGATGTTGAGGTGCTGGAAGGTGTCCAGAGAAGGGCAGTGAGGCTGGGGAGGGGCCTGGAACACAAAGCCTATGAGGAGAGGCTGAGGGAGCTGGGAGTGTGCAGCCTGCAGAAGAGGAGGCTCAGGGCAGAGCTCATTGCTGTCTACAACTCCCTGAAGGGAGACTGTGTCCAGGTGGGGTTGATCTCTTCTGCCAGGCAAGCAGCATCAGAACAAGGGGACACAGTCTCAAGTTGTGGCAGGGGAGGTCTAGGCTGGATGTTAGGAGGAAGTTGTTGTCTGAGAGAGTGATTGGCATTGGAATGGGCTGCCCAGGGAGGTGGTGAAGTTGCCATCCCTTGAAGGCGTTGAAGCAAAGCCTGGATGAGGCACTTAGTGCCATGGTCTGGTTGCTTGGCCAGGGCTGGGTGCTAGATTGGACTGGATGATCTTGGAGGTCTCTTCTAACCTGGTTGATTCTGTGATAATGTGATTCTATTATCAGGGCTTGAATTGTCACAAAGATCAACGGTTCCTAACCTGGACTTAGTATCCAGGAGGTAACAGAGGGCATCACTGAGTTCAGTGTCTGCTTCATCTGCTGCCTGTGAGTTATGAATCTGTGGAGATCATTCAGTAGCTGACTAAATAAGTGGAATGATAAGAACTCAAATAGCTCAGTGATGCATCTGGAATTATGTATAATAGGATAATTGGCCAGATCAAGCTGCTGTTAAGGCAAAAGGTAAGGGAAGGGAAGGCAAAGGCAATGCATCTGCCTTCATACAATAGCAAATTGCACTACCAGTCTAATTATTTTCAATATGGAGCAGCTTTGGAGCTCAATCATTTCGAGTGACTTCTTAATCTGTGCTAGAAGCTTGTTAGAAACCATTTCTGTAGGCTAAAATGATTCCCAAAGCCTCTTCTGCATGCCTCTCCAGAACAAGGGAGATGTGAGGTGGTGCTTAAAATGAGGAATGAAGCCAATGCAGGACACATAACATAGGAGTATAATGTGTGCATCGTGGTAGTAAGCAAATAGAACTGCAGTGGATAATGAGGAGTGGATAAAGATGAGTGAATCAAGCTTGGTTGAAACTGGATTCAATTCAGCAGCCCACAACACAAGAATGATATCAATCTGTAGGAGTGGGTCCAGAGAACAGCCACTGGAGGTGATCAGAGGACTGGAGCACCTCTGCTGTGTGAAGCCAGGGTGAAGAGAATTGGGGCTGTTCAGATTGGAGAAGGGAAGGCTCTGGGGAGACCTTATGGTAGCCTTCCAGTAACTGCAGGTGGTCTGCAAGAAAGCTGGAGAGAGACTTCTACCAGAGGCTTGTGGTGATGAGATGAGAGAGAATGGACTTCAGCTTGAGGAGGGCAGGCTTAGACTGGAGATTGGAAAGAAACTCTCCACAGTGAGGGTGGTGAGACACTGGAGCAGATGTCCAGGGAGGTTGTGGATCCCTTCTCTCTGGAGGTTCAAGGCCAGGTAGGATGAAGCCTTGATCACCTACTCTAGCAGGAGCTGAGTCTGTCCCTCTGCTCTGCTCTAGTAAGACTTCATCTGGAGTACTGCATCCAATTCTGTGGCCCTCAGCATAACAGGGACATGGAACTGCTGGAGTGGGTCCGGAGGAGGGCCTCGAAGATCATCAGATGATTGGAGCACCTCTGCTATGAAGAGAGGCTGAAAGATTCAGCCTGGAGAAAAGAAGGCTCTGGGGAGACCTTACAGATGCCTTCCTGTACCTGAAGGAAGCTACAAGAGAGCTGGGAAGGGACTTTTAACAAGAGTTTGTGGTGATAGAATGAGAGGGAATGGACTGAAGCCTGAGGAGGGTAAATTTAGACTGAAGATTAGGAAGAAATTCTTTCAGTGAGGGTGGTGAGACACTGGAACAGGCTGCCCAGGGAGGCTGTGGCTGCTCCCTCCCTGGAGGTGCTCAAGGCCAGGCTGAGTGAGGCCTTGAGCTACTTGGTCTAGCTGAAGGTGTCCCTGCCCATGGCAGGGCGTTTGGAACTGGATGATCTGGGGGCAGAGTGACTGGAGAGCAGCCAGGCAGAAAGGGACCAGGGGGGTACTGGTAGATAGTAGCTGAAAATGAGCCAGCAGTGTGCCCAGGTGGGCAGGAGAGCCAATGGCATCTGGTTACCAATGGCAGCCAGATCCTGGGCTGCAGCAGCAGAAGTGTGGCCAGCAGGGCCAAGGAGGTGATTCTACCCCCCTGCTCCACTCTACTGAGAGCCCACCTGGAGTACTGCAGCCAGTTCTGGAGCCCCTGGGACAAGAAGGATGTGGAGATGATGGAGAGTGTCCAGAGCAGGGCCAGGAGGATGCTCAGAGGCTGCATCAGCTCTGCTGTGAGCACAGACTGAAAGAGTTGGGGCTATGCAGGCTGGAGAAGAGGAGGCTCCCAGGTGACCTTCTTGTGGCCTGCCAGGATCTGGAGAGGGCTACAAAAAAGCTGGGGAGGGACTTTTGAGGCTGTCAGGGAGTGCCAGGACTGGGGAGAATGGAGCAAAGCTGGAGGTGAGGAGAGTCAGAGTGGAGGTGAGGAGGAAGTTGTTGAGCATGAGAGTGGTGAGAGGCTGGACTGGGTTGCCCAGGGAGGTGGTTGAGGCCCCATGGCTGGAGGTGTTTAAGGCCAGGCTGGCTGAGGCTGTGTGCAGCCTGCTCTAGGGTAGGGTGTCCCTGGGCATTGCAGGGGGGTTGGAACTGGATGCTCCTTGTGGTCCCTTCCAATTCTGACTTATTTTATGATTCTATGTTTCCAGGGCTCCATAACCCTTAGAGTAAAGAAATTCTTCCTCATGTTTTGGAACGATCTGACTGAGATCAGGACTTACACAGTGGATTTCAGGGGGCTCAGGGTTGCCTCCATCACATTTGCTGCTACAAGCCTGCCTAAATAAATGGAAATCTATTCACACAAGAGGACCTGCAAGGAGCTTTATGCCAGGCAATAAAGAGGATATTGCTAACACTAATATATTAGCAGTCCTTGGGCAATGGAAACTGAGATTAACTATGGGAATGACTTGAGAGATTTTGAGTCCAACACAGGGTTGTGGGTTTTTTTCTTTTGAAGATTCATTTTTGTGGAGTTCTCATATTCCTAATGCAAGTTTTAAAAGTGCCAATAGAGTTGCTGCATAAAATATGCTGGTTTGATATGCATGTGAAAAAAAAAACCACCCCTCTTTCCATCCCTGAGCAGGAATGTCTGCTTTAGGGATCTCTGGAGCATGAAACTAATGAAAGTTGGGGGTTAAAGCCAAAGATTGGTGAGGAAAGGCTTATCAGAAGGAGGTTTGGGTTTTTAAAGCAACTGGAAAACTCCATGCCATTAATTGGACATCTTCTGAGCCTATGGTAGCCTGGGGGGCAGCAGGAAAAATGTGGCCAGCAGGGATAGGGAGGTTCTTCTCCCCCTCTGCTCTGCCCTGGTGAGACCACAGCTGCAATACTGTGTCCAGTTTTGGGCTTCTCAGTTCAGGAGAGACAGGGACCTGCTGGAGAGAGTTCAGCAGAGAGCCAGGATGATGAGTGGGGGACTTGAGCATCTTCCCTTTGGAGAGAGCCTGAGAGCCCTGGGGCTGTTTAGTCTGGAGCAGAGAAGGCTGAGAGAGGATCTGAGCAGTGTCTATCAATAGCTGAGGGGTGGGGGTCAAGTGGAGGGGGCCAAGCTCTTTTGGGTGGTCAGCAGCAATAGGATAAGGAGCAACAGCTACAAATTAGAACACAGAAGGTTTTAGCTTAACATGAGGAGAAACTTCTTTAGAGTGAGAGTTCTGGAGCCCTGGAGCAGGCTGCCCAGAGAGGTTGTGGAGTCTCCTTCTCTGGAGACATTCAAACCCCATCTGGATTAATTCCTGAGTGAACTATCCTGGGTGATCCTGCCTTGGCAGGGCAGGGGTTGGACTGGATGATCTCTGGAGATGCCTTCCAACCTCTGTGATTCCATGATCCAGTGTTTTCAGGAAGGACTTCAAACTTCACCAGCCCTTTCCTAAGCTTTTCAAGTCATGTTTTCAAAGTCACTGAGGTGATTCAGATGGTAGGGGGTGGATTATCTCATTGTCTATGCCCACTTGGCACCATCCAGCACATTGTAGGAGACTCTAATTTCATTTATGGAGCAAAGCTGGAGATGGGGAGAGTCAGAGTGGAGGTGAGGAGGAAGTTGTTGAGCAGGAGAGTGGTGAGAGGCTGGAATGGGTTGCCCAGGGAGGTGGTTGAGGCCCCATGGCTGGAGATGTTTGAGGCCAGGCTGGCTGAGGCTGTGTGCAGCCTGCCCTAGGGTAGGGTGTCCCTGGGCATGGCAGGAGGGTTGGAACTGGCTGCTCCTTGTGGTGCCTTCCATCCCTGACTGATTCTGTGATTCTATGATTGTATGATTTGGAGTTTGGAGAAGCTGCACTGATCGTGCAGGACAGGGGAGCTAGCAGCTTTGATAAAGCTCCTATAGCATTATAGGTAAGAAAAGAAAGGTCACAAATGAGAAAGTGGATATTCATCAGTAATATATTACAGGATCACAGGGTGTTAGGGGTTGGGAGGGACCTCAAAGCTCATTCAGTTCCACCCCCCTGTGATTCTGTGCTCCACAACCTCCCTGGGCAGCCTGTGCCAGTGTCTCACCACCCTCACTGCAAACAACTTCTGCCTGACATCCACTTTAAGTCTCCCCTCTGCCACTTTAAACCCATTCCTCCTCATCCTCTCATTACAAGACCTTCTCAATAGTCCCTCCCGAGCCCTCCTGTAGCCCCCTTCAGATAGTGCCAGGCCACTCCAAGGTCCCCTCCAAGCCTTCTCTTCTGCAGGCTGCAGAGCCCCAACTCTCTCAGCCTGTCCTCAGAGCAGAGCTGCTGCAGCCCTTGGAGCATCTTCATGGCCTCCTCTGGACTGGCTCCAACACTTCCATGTCATTCTTGTGCTGAGGGCTCCAGAACTGCACCCAGGACTGCAGGTGGGGTCTGAGGAGAGCAGAGCCAAGGGGCAGAATCCCCTCCCTTGCCCTGCTGCCCACACTGCTCTTGCTGCAGCCCAGCACAGGGTTGCTGTCTGGGCTGCACTCACACTGCAGGCTCCTGTTGAGCTTTTCATCAGCCCAGACCCCCAGGTGCTTTTCCTCAGGGCTGCTCTCAGCCATTCCCCACCAGCCTGTATACATGTCTTTTAAAAGACATATACATGAGCAAGTGTTCAGCCCTCTTAAAGACATTTTTGATTACTATTAGCCTAGGATCTGATGAACTTCTAACTGTTGTTGCAGTTGTCCTCTTCTCTACCTTGCAGACACTGCTTGGCCTGTTTGCAGTCTGGCAGAACATAGGTAATTGAACTTCTTTCTGCCCTGTCTCAAATTTTAAGTACCTGAGGACAGCAGCTGTTTAATTTTTCAAGCCTCAGTTCTTTGCCTAATTGGCCTCTTGGAGCTGGGCCCCTGAGATTTGTTGCAATTCAAATTAAAGATCAGTCAGAATAATACCAAGCAGAGTAACACAGTGGTGCTGCTAATGCTGTTAAGATCTGCTGCTACAGCTATGATCATGGCAACCATTACTCCAATCACCAAATCACAGAGCAGTGGAGGCTGGAAGGCAACTCCAGAGATCATCCAGTCCAACCTCCCTGCCAAAGCAGGAGCACCCAGGGTAGTTCACACAGGAATGCATACAGGTGGGGTTGGAAAGGCTCCAGAGAAGGAGACTCCACAACCTCTCTGGGCAGCCTGCTCCAGGGCTCTGTCACCCTCACTCTAAAGAAGTTTCTCCTGATGTTAAGTGTGCTAGTTTGAAGCTGGCTAGAATGTTTTGGTGAGAAGGATTAGATTACAGGCTGTGAAAGTGAAACAGTGCTGATGTCTGCTTCACTCATAGGCTTGCTGAGAGGTATAAGAACAGGAATCCAAATGTAGATAAGGGAATTGCACTTCTTCTGCTGGGAGCTCTGGGCTGCATTTCTCTCTCTAGCCTCTCTTCCATCTCTCTGATCAATCCACTTTGCTTCCTAACCCCCTGGCTGAACCTCCATTCTTCCTTGGGACTGGGGTAAGGTAGAGAGGGGTGGGAGAAGGTGGAAGGGTGGTTGGGAGCCCCTCCTGGGGACTCAGGTTTCTGGGAGGGCTGTTGTGTTTCTGTATCACCTTTTACCTTGTCTATCTCTGTCTATAACTGCATCTACTGTAAATATCTGCTTGGATATTGAGCTAAGCTGTAAATATAAGCTTCACTCAACTTCCAGAGCTGGCTGAGTCTAGTCTGGGTGATTTCCAAAGTGTGGGGTGGCAGGGAACACCCAAACCACCACCCTAAGCTAAAACTTTCTGTGTTCCAATTTGTAGCTGTTACTCCTTGGCTTATTGCTGCTGACCAGCCAAAAGAGCTTGGCCCCCTCCACTTGGCACTCACCCCTCAGCTGTTGAGAGACATTGCTCAGATCCCCTCTCAGCCTTCTTTGCTCCAGACTAAACAGCCCCAGGGCTCTGCATAGGGGAGATGCTCAGGTCTCCCAATCGTCCTGGCTCTCTGCTGGACTGTCTCTCTGTCTCTCCTGATCTGCATTTAAAGCTATGATCTTGGCAACCATTATTCAAATCAACTACAAATCCAGAGGTCATAGAAGAGAATCATAGAATCAAGCAGGTTGGAAGAGAGCTCCAAGCTCATCCAGTCCAACCCAGCACCCAGCCCTGGCCAATGAACCAGACCATGGCACTAAGTGCCTCAGCCAGGATTTGCTTCAACACCTCCAGGGACAGTGACTCCACCACCTCCCTGGGCAGCCCATTCCAATGTCAATCACTCTCTCTGCCAACAACTTCTTCCTAACATCCTCTTTCAGTCTCCCCTCTGCCACTTTAAACCCATTCCTCCTCCTCCTCTCATTACAAGACCTTCTCAAGAGTCCTTCCCCAGCTCTTGTAGGCTCCCTTCAGCTACTTCTGCCTAGGTCTAAGTGTCTGAAGTAAGGAATGCAGATGTACCTTGTAGGTATCCAGAGGAGTGGGTTTGTGATGTATTGCTGTGATTTCTCTTTCTTGTGTCATTCAGTGGTTGCTGGTTAATAAGCTATGATTAGTAAATCAATCAACACCTTCAATTCTCCTTTGAGCTCAGCCATATGAGGAGAGCAGCATTTTCCCAGGGGCACTCCAGGATCCACAACTGTTGGATTAGGACAGCTGCCTGCTCTTTCTTAGTACTTTTAATGTGCCTGAGTTTCTCTTAGCCTTTTTTAACCTGATAGCACTACCTGCTCCTCCCATTGCCCCTGGCAACCAGTTGCTAATCCAAGGTGCTCACTGATTTAAGAGGAATTCACTCTTACCTGTTTTAAACCAACTGCTCAGTAGCTTGATTGAGATTTGTTGTCCTGCTAGACAAGGGAAACCTCATAGCAGCTTTCCAGCAGCTGAAGGGAGCCTACAAGGAAGCCAGGAAGGGATATTTTTACAAGGGCTTGTAGTGATGAGATGAGAGGGAATGGATTGAAGCTTGAAGAGGGTTAGATTTAGGCTGGAGATCAGAAAGAAATTCTCACCTCAAACTCTTCCAAGTTTCATAACTGTGTTGCTTGGTTGAGAACTTACAAATAAAGAAGTTTCAATAAGGCAGCATTTCAAGCAGACTTTTCCAGCATCCTGAGGGTGCAGGGCTGTGTGTCAGGCTATGAGGCACTTGGTGTCATGGTCTAATTAACTAGGTAGGGCTGGGTGCTAGGTTGGACTGGATGATCTTGGAGGTCTCTTCCAACCTGCTTGATTCCATGATTCTGATTGGGCTGGGTGCTAGGTTGGACTGGATGAGCTTGGAGGTCTCTTCCAACCTGCTTGATTCTGTGATTCTGTGTTGAAACATTTCAGGCAAAGAATAGGCATGGAATGATGAGTATCAAGTGGATAAAGGTCTTTAGCTATGGGGCAAGGTAATAAGAAAAACATTTCAGCTTCAAGAGTCAGGACAGAAAGTGTGAAAAGGCTCTTCCCTATGAGGAGAGGCTGAAGGGAGCTGGGAGTGTGCAGCCTGCAGAAGAGGAGGCTCAGGGCAGAGCTCATTGCTGTCTACGACTACCTGAAGGGAGGCTGTAGCCAGGTGGGGTTGGGCTCTTCTGCCAGGCAAGCAATAACAGAACAAGGGGACACAGTCTCAAGTTCTGCCAGGGCAGGTCTAGGCTGGATGTTAGGAGGAAGTTGTTGGCAGAGAGAGTGATTGGCATTGGAATGGGCTGCCCAGGGAGGTGGTGGAGTTGGCATCACAGGAGGTGTTGAAGCCAAGCCTGGCTGAGGCACTTAGTGCCATGGTCTGGTTGATTGGCCAGGGCTGGGTGCTAGGTTGGACTGGATGATCTTGGAGGTCTCTTCCAACCTGCTTAATTCTCTGATTCTATGATTCTGCACCCATGCTTTGGACTAGAGCCTGCCTGAGGGGATTTTGAGATGCTTACTACTGAGAGCTGCTTCTGGAGATTGCCTCTGTGGTAGACACTGCGATTACTTGATTGCTGCACAGTAACTCCAAACACAGCTCTCCAGCCAGGGCTGCTTTTATTTGGATAGCCTGTGGCATACTGGAACACCAATAACAGCCTTTTGTTGCTGTCTGAATAATAGGATTCCTGGGTGGTTTGTGCTCTCTAAAGGTACAAAAGGCAACACTGAGGGTCACAGGCAGTTCCTTGCCTGTAGTTTTCTGTTCCATACCTATTGATGGCTTGGGGGGAAAAAAAAGTAGCTTTGCTTTTCTCTGGGCTTTTGATTGGCTTCTTCACTTATTTCTGTACTTGTAGAAGCAATGGAGGCTACCTTAGCTGTCAAAAAAAAATAACTTAAAATTCAGAGGGACAGGGCAGTGAGTGGCTGGAGAGCAGCACTGAGGAGAGGGACCTGGGGGTGCTGCTGGATGAGAAGCTCAACAGGAGCCAGCAGTGTGCACTTGCAGCCCAGAAAGCCAAGCAGAGCCTGGGCTGCAGCAGCAGAAGTGTGGCCAGCAGGTGGAGGGAGGTGATTCTCCCCCTCTGCTCTGCTCTGCTCTGCTCTGCTCTGCTCTGCTGAGACCCCACCTGGAGTACTGCATCCAGTTCTGGAGCCCCTGGGACAAGAGGGCTGTGGAGATGCTGGAGAGTGTCCAGAGCGGGGCCAGGAGGACGCTGAGAGGGCTGCAGCAGCTCTGCTGTGAGCACAGACTGAAAGAGTTGGGGCTGTGCAGGCTGGAGAAGAGGATGCTCTGAGATGACCTTCTTGTGGCCTTCCAGGATCTGAAGGGGGCTAAAAAAAATCTGGGGAGGGACTTTTGAGGCTGTCAGGGAGTGGCAGGAGTGGGGGGAATGGAGCAAAGCTGGAGGTGGGTAGGTTCAGACTGGACGTGCCTCTCTCCTGATCATTATTGAGGCAGGCTGCCAGGTGCCCACCCAAGGCTTCTTATCACTCTTCCTCCTCAGCTGGGCAGAGGAAAGAAAAGGTAATAGAAATCTAGTGGATCAAGGCAAGAGAGGCCTGGAGCACAGCCCTGTGAGGAGAGGCTGAGGGAGCTGGGAGTGTGCAGCCTGCAGAAGAGGAGACTCAGGGCAGAGCTCATTGCTGTCTGCAGCTACCTGAAGGGAGGCTGCAGCCAGGTGGAGTTGGGCTCTTCTGCCAGGCAAGCAGCAACAGAAGAAGGGGACACAGTCTCAAATTGTGCTGGGGGAGGTCTAGGCTGGATGTTAGGAGGAAGTTGTTGTCAGAGAGAGTGATTGGCATTGGAATGGGCTGCCCAGGGAGGTGGTGGAGTTGCTGTGCCTGGAGGTGTTGAAGCAAAGCCTGGCTGAGGCACTTAGTGCCATGGTCTGGTTGATTGGCTAGGGCTGGGTGCTAGGTTGGCCTGGATGAGCTTTGAACATCCCTTCCAAGCCCTGACATTCTGTGACTCTGTGCATCCAAATGGTCCTCCATGGGCTGCAGGTGGATATCTGCTCCACTGTTACCCTCCATGAGTTGAAGTGGGGGGCAGAATCTACTGCACCATTAACCTCCACGAGCTGCAGAGGTGGTGGGGGGGGGAATACCTGCCTCCCCATGGGCTAACTAAATTCAGGCTTAATTCAATACTGAGATATATTTTACTGTTTGGGCTACAGTGCTGGTTTAAATGTTATAAAGGCTTTGTGCTCAATTAAGTGTAGAATGGTTGACATCTGATAATGCCCTTAACATTCCTGAGCTTATTTAGCTTTTACTGCTGGCAGCCTGATTTAAAATGACTGCCAAAAGAAAATCTGAGGATCTGCTGAAATGGAGGAGCTGGTTTCAGAAAGTTCAGCATCTTTTATCCTCAGAAAAGCTAACAAGGTTAGAAAGTAATAAAAAAGAATAATATTGAATTATCTTGGCCTCCTTTCATTAAACTGCCTGATTTTATGCTAATGACTTAAAAGTCATCTTCCCTCACATAATTTGCTCCCAATGCTGCTGTGCTTTTAATTTCAGCTTTAGTTAATGTGATTGCAAAGTAGGTGGAGAGATTAACATGGATCTACTGGCAAAAAGAAATCACAGACATATTCAGGTTGGCAAAGCCCCTCAGGATCACCAAGCCCAACCTACAACCCTACTTTACCAGGTACATTCTACACCATCTTTCCTCACATAATTTGCTCCCAATGCTGCTTGTGCTTTTAATTTCAGCCTTAGTTAATGTGATTGCAAAGTAGGTGGAGAGATTAACATGGATCTACTGGCAAAAAGAAATCACAGACACATTCAGGTTGGCAAAGCCCCTCAGGATCACCAAGCCCAACTCATAACTCTTCTTGAGTGTGTGGGTGGCAGAGCCCTGGCACAGCCTGCCCAGAGAGGTTGTGGAGTCTCCTTCTCTGGAGCCTTTCCAGCCCTGTCTGGATGTGTTTCTGTGCCAGCTGCTCTGGATTCTCTGCTCCTGCTTTGGCAGGGAGGTAGGACTGGATGATCTCTGGAGCTCCCTTCCAACCCCTAACATTCTGTGATCCTGTGATAATAACCATAACCTGTAAAAAAAAAAAAACCCAAACCCAAATGTGTCCTTTTAAAGTCAAAGCTTAACTGTGGCTGTTACCAAAGCAAACAGACAATGTGGCCTTCCCAGGAGCTCAGCTATCAAACAGTGATCGTTCCTGCAGTCCATACAAATTCAATCCCTTAGGCAGAGGAAAAGTATCTGTGCTCACTGCTGGATCTGTCTGCAGAGCAGGGCTGCTTTGAGCCTTGTGAGACTTTCAAAGAGACTTCAGAAAGAAGGAATTTTACCAGCAGTTTGTATTGCTACAGGAGAGGAAAGATGGGAATTTCACCATCTGCTCACCTGTTGACTCATTCTCTGTTATTAATGGGTCTGGGTTTATGCTGTCAGTCTGTCTTCCTTTGCACCTCTGCATAACACAAGGCATAGAACTGTTCTCTTTTACAATCATAGAATGGTTTAGGTTGGAAGGGACCTCAAAGCTCAGCCACTTCCAGCCCCACACCATAGGCAGGGACACCTCCCACTAGAACAGGTTGCTCAAGGACTCATCCAACCTGGCCTTGAACACCTCCAGGGAGGGAGCAGCCACAACCTCCCTGGGCAACCTGTGCCAGTGTCTCACCACCCTCACTGCAAACAACTTTTCTGCCTAACATCCACTTTAAGTCTCCCCTCTGCCACTTTAAACCCATTCCTCCTCCTCCTCTCATTACAAGACCTTGTCAATAGTCCCTCCTGAGCCTTTCTGTATCCCCGTTCAGACCCTGGAAGGCCACTCCAAGCTCTCCTCCAAGCCTTCTCTTCTGCAGGCTGCAGAGCCCCAACTCTCTCAGCCTGTGCTCAGAGCAGAGCTGCTGCAGCCCTCTGAGCATCTTGGTGGCTTCATCTGGACTGGCTCCAGTACTTCCATGTGCTTGTGTTGGGGGCTTCAGAACTGCACCGAGGACTCCAGGTAGGGTCTCAGAATTGCAGAGGCAGAGGAGTTTGCTAGGAGAATATTTTGCCATGAACCTGAAGCCTGACTAAGTTGTAGGGGAGCCTTTGAAGTCTTAATTTGTACAAAATACTTTTCATTATTGGAAAAGAAAACAACCACTCTGACCCATTAGCACTTACAAATATCTTTTTAAATCACAACCTCTCTATTCCAGGCAGATATTTACCAGAATAGATAAGAATGCTGAAATATCTTGAATACTGTGTCCAGTTCTTGGCCTCTCAGTTTAAGAAAGATGTTGATGTGCTTGAAGGTGTCCAGAGAAGGGCAGCAAGGCTGGGGAGGGAGCTGGAGCACAGCCCTGTGAGGAGAGGCTGAGGGAGCTGGGGGTGTGCAGCCTGCAGAAGAGGAGGCTCAGAGCAGAGCTCATTGCTATCTACAGCTACCTGAAGGGAGGCTGTAGCCAGGTGGGGTTGGTCTCTTCTGTCAGGCAAGCAGTAACAGAACAAGGGGACACAGTCTCAAGTTGTGGCAGGGGAGGTCTAGGCTGGATGTTAGGAGGAAGTTGTTGTCAGAGAGAGTGATTGGCATTGGAATGGGCTGCCCAGGGAGGTGGTGGAGTTGCTGTGCCTGGAGGTGTTGAAGCCAAGCCTGGCTGAGGCACTTAGTGCCATGGTCTGGTTACTTGGCCAGGGCTGGGTGCTAGGTTGGCCTGGATGATCCTGGAGTCCCCATCACTGAAGGTGTTTATCAGGAGGCTGCATAAGGCACTTGCTGCCATGGGTTAGTTAATTAGAAGGTGTTAGGTTATAGGTTGGACTTGATGACCTCAAAAGTCTTTTCCAATGGCTGGATGAGGCACTTGGTGCCATGGGTTAGTTAGTTAGTTAGAAGGTCTTATGTGATAGGTTGGACTTGATGACCTCAAAAGTCTTTTCCAATGGCTGGATGAGGCTCATGGTGCCATGGGTTAGTTAATTACAAGGTGTTAGGTGATAGGCTGGACTTGATGACCTCAAAAGTCTTTTCCAACCTGCTCAATTCTGTGATTCTGTGATATGTTCCTCTGCATTGTCATCAATATTATGGCAGTGTGTGAAGCTGTGAGCTCCAATCTGGAAAGGGATAATTAGTTCCTTGTTATTATTATTGTTATATCATTTCTTATCAGTGGTTATCCATGCTTGCCTTGAATGTTTCTGTCTTGTTTTGCTTGGCAGTGGAAAGAGGAGAGCAGATGAAGAAGCCTTGGTTTACATAAATACACAGGGTGAATTGAGTGCTTGAGTAGATTGAGTCATGCTAGGAGTCCTCTTCATATTTCTTCTTTCTTTTGCTTGTTATTCACATTTCTCATTATTCCCTGGCTCACATCTGCCTGTGATTAAGCCCTGCACACACAGCAGCACCTCCTGTACTCAGTGAAAGATCAATTAAACCTGAACTCACTCATAAACCGTTTCAGATCAGTGCAAACAGCCTGCAGGTGACAAAAGTGCCACAGCAGCGTGGCCCAGCTCTCAGGAAAGGAGAAACCCAACCAGGTTGCAATGCTCCTTGCTTTAAAATTAAACAACTAAACATCAAAATGCAAGCAATAAAAATAATTAGCAAGGGTCCTCTCTTGAATGACATCTTGCAATAAAGGTGTGAAGTCACCCACCTGCCTTGGGCTGTGCCTCACAGAATTGGCAGGGTTGGAATGGACCTCAAGGATCACCCAGTTCTGAGCCCCTGCCATGGGCAGGGACACCTCACACTGGATCATAGAATAGAATCATAGGATGGTTTAGGTTGGAAGGAACCTCAAGGATCACCCAGTTCTGAGCCCCTGCCATGGGCAGGGACACCTCACACTGGATCATAGAATAGAACCATAGGATGGTTTAGGTTGGAAGGGACCTCAAGGATCACCCAGTTCTGACCCCTCTGCCATGGGCAGGGACACCTCACACTGGATCATAGAATAGAACCATAGGATGGTTTAGGTTGGAAGGGACCTCAAGGATAACCCAGTTCTGACCCCTCTGCCATGGGCAGGGACACCTCACACTGGATCATAGAATAGAATCATAGGATGGTTTAGGTTGGAAGGGACCTCAAGGATCACCCAGTTCTGGATGTTAGGAGGAAGTTGTTGGCAGGGGGAGTGATTGGCATTGGAATGGGCTGCCCAGGGAGGTGGTGGAGTTGCTGTGCCTGGAGATGTTGAGGCAAAGCCTGGCTGAGACACTTAGTGCCATGGTCTGGTTGATTGGCCAGGGCTGGGTGCTAGGTTGGACTGGATGAGCTTGGAGCTCTCTTCCAACCTGCTTGATTCTGTGATTCTGTGAACCCAAACTGTCTCAGCCTGTCCTGACAGAAGAGTTGCTCCAGCCCTCTGCTCATCCTCATGACTCTTCTCTGGACATGAGTTTGAATAATGTAAAAGGAACAAGGAGAGGATTGGAGTAAAAAAATGACAACAAACTTTCCCTTGTGTTAGCAATCAGGAATGAATTTGTTCTTGTTATCAGTGCATAATTGGAACAAGATGAGTCTGGCTGATACATAAAGCACTGTTTTCAGGAGCTGACTTTGCCTGCTAATGAAAATGTAATGTCAGCACTTTTGGAGGTGTTCACTAAATCCAAACCTTTTGTCTTTAAACTGAAGGAGAGAATTCTTCAAGAGAAGAAGAATTGGAAGAGAGGCAGGTTGGTATTGTGGAATCACAGAATGGAACATCTGGTTGGAAGAGACCTCCAAGCTCATCCAGTCCAGCCTTAAACCCAGTTTAGGGTCAATCCTAAACCATGTCCCTAAGCACCAGTTCCACAGGCTACTCAAACACCTCCAAGGATGGCAACTCTACCATTGCCCTAGGCAGACCAATCCAATGTTTGAGAACACTCTCTGGAAAGAAAGGTTTTGTGGCCTTCCAGGATCTGAAGTGGGCTACAAAAAAGCTGGGGAGGGACTTTTGAGGCTGTCAGGGAGTGCCAGGAGTGGGGGGAATGGAGCAAAGCTGGAGGTGGGGAGAGTCAGAGTGGAGGTGAGGAGGAAGTTGTTGAGCAGGAGAGTGGTGAGAGGCTGGAATGGGTTGCCCAGGGAGGTGGTTGAGGCCCCATGGCTGGAGGTGTTTAAGGCCAGGCTGGCTGAGGCTGTGTGCAGCCTGCCCTAGGGTAGGGTGTCCCTGGGCATGGCAGGGGGTAGGACCTGGCTGCTCCTTGTGGTCCCTTCCATCCCTGATTGATTCTGTGATTCCCTGGAGGTGTTTCAGGCCAGGCTGGCTGAGGCTGTGTGCAGCCTGCTCTAGGGTAGGGTGTCCCTGGGCATTGCAGGGAGGTTGGAACTGGCTGCTCCTTGTGGTCCCTTCCAACCCTGACTGATTCTATGATTCTATGACCCTATAATTGGGTGTTGGACAGCTGAGGGGAGTTCAGATAGATATCTTAAAAGAAATATTTGTCACTTGAGAACTTTTACACCTTCTAAGGCAGAAGCCTGGTGCAAGTCTTGTTCACTGCAGTCAGGAGTCTGTCTTTATTCTTTGTCAGGCTGCTGCCTCTTGCATTCAACTCCTCCTTTTTCCTCAAAGTCCCAGGGACAAAGCAGCACATATCAGGTGGCCCTCAGATGGAGAGAAGAAAACAGCTCACACCACAGGATTCAGAAAGGAAGTTTAGATGTTTAATGTATTATTTTTTGGGAGGATGGGGGGGGGTTAATATTTTATTTTATTCTTCATCAGAACAGGACATTCTATTTTCCCACCCATTGATTTTTGCAGTCTGGGTATGAATTGCTTCTTTTAATGGCATTTCCCAGGAGCTGCAGCCTACATTTTCAGAAATGAGAAGTGGCTTTGCTGTCCTTTTGCTTTGGGAAGGCTCATTGGGAGGTAGCTCTGATAAAGACCCATTAAACATATATATATATATATATATATATATATATATATATATATATAATAGATAGATATAGATAAAATATTACATTATATATTGTCATAACATATAATTAAATACATTTTATATATATATATATATATATATATATATATATACATAAAATAGCATTTACCTGCTAAAACCAAAATGCATATACTTTAAAATCCATCACAGAATCAACCAGGTTGGAAGAGCCCTCCAAGCTCATCCAGTCCAACCTAGCACCCAGCCCTAGCCAATCAACCAGACCATGGCACTAAGTGCCCCATTCAGTACAGTGCTGCAGTCCACAACACAAGCAGGACACGGAACTGTTGGAGCTGGTCCAGAGGAGGCCACCAAGATGCTCAGAGGGCTGCAGCAGCTCTGCTATGAGGACAGGCTACAAGTGTTGGGGCTCTGCAGCTTGCAGAAGAGAAGGCTTCCAGGAGACCTTAGAGTAGCCTCCCAGCATTTGAAGGTGGCAACAGGAAGGCTGGGGAGGGGCTATTGAGAAGGTCTTGTAATGACAGGATGAGGGGTAATGAGTTTAAACTGGCAGAGGGGAGATTGAAAGTGGATGTTAGGAAGAAGTTGTTTGCAGTGAGGGTGGTGAGACACTGGCACAGGTTGCTTAGGGAGGTTGTGG